>NW_026590715.1:3077568-3157260 GCF_907164565.1 Psammomys obesus | reverse complement strand
TTTGTTTTGTTTTGTTTTGTTTTGTTTTGTTTTGTTTTGTTTTGTTTTTGTCTGAATGGCCCAAATGAAGAATAAGCAAGTATTTATGAAATTATGGATGGGAGGTAGGCTGGGATGGGTCTGGGAGGTAAAAGTAGTTTACAGGGTTAATACCTGCCCTGTACCAGGTAAGATAGGGCTATTCGATTGTTGTAGCAGGTTAGATAATATCACCATAAAAGCATAGGGCTAATAATAAACATTATTTAGCCATGATTTTACTTAACCGCAACAGTTGTCCAAAGTGAACTTTATGTCAAAAGTCCTATTTCTACTACAAGGGTTCCATAGGGGAGGGCAGATGATTCTGGATGGTTCTGATAGGAGTAGGGTATAGCTACCAGATTCCTTCTTTCTTTCTTTTTTTGTGAGAAAAGGGTTTATTTCAACTCAGAAGTACATATAATGGTTCAGCATCAAAAGCAATGAGGACAGGAATTCAAGCAGGGCAGGAGCCTGGAAGCAGGAGCTGATGCAGAAGCCATGGAGGCATGCTACTTACTGGCTTGTTCCTCATAGCTTGCTCAGCTTGCTTTCTTATAGAACCCAGAACCACTAGGCAAGGGGTAGTCCTGCCCAAAACTGGGTGGGCCTTTGCCCATCAACCATTAATTAAGAAAATGCCGTATAAGCTTGCCTACAGCCTAATTTTTTGGAGGCCTTTTCTTCAAGGTTCTCTCCTCTCCAATGACTCTAGCTTATGTCAAGTCGACATAAAACTATCCAGCACCAATGACCACTTGTCAGATTGACACATAAACACATCATTGCTAAGCCATAGCTTTTCCTTTCTTGTTCATCCTAAAGATGACAAATTAATATCAATATCACAATATAAGACACTTTACAAACTTAGAAAGTCCCACAGTCTTTACAAAAGCAAACACTTTAAAATTCGGTCTTTTTTTTTTTTTTTTAATCAAAGCCTCTTTTAAAACCTAAAATCTCTTTTAAAATGTGGTCTCTCCCTCAACTATGGTCTCCTGTGAAATCTTTTAAAAAAGTAAATACATCCTTACTTTGAGGGATGAACTAGGGCATAGTCATAATCAAACCAAAACAAAAATAAACTCCAAATATTTAAATAACTCAATGTCCTATTATCTGGAATTCACTCATGATCTGGGCCCTTCCAAGGGCTCATTTCTCCAGCTCTGCCCTCTGGAGCACACACAACTTGTCTTCTAGGCTCAGGCCAGCTCCACTCCATACCTGCTGCTGTCCTTGGCAGTCATTCCATAGTACTGGCATCTCCAAAATGCTGGAGTATTCTGCTGCAACTGGACTGTGTTTTCACCAATAGCCTCTCATGGGTTCTCTTCATGGTGCCAAGCCTCAAATTCTCTCCAAGACCCTTTAAATCCTAGGTCTCCAACTGCTACTGAGGCTTCACCTTCACCAATACTCTCTCCTGGACTCTCACAGTATCAGGCCTCAACTGCTCTCCGTGACCCCCCTCATGCCTTCTAATCATTTGGGTCCCAGCCCCATTATGCATCCCAGAACTCTGTACACAGGAGACATTTTCTGACATTCCCTGAGTAGACAGGGCCTGATCTGTCTCGGTGACAAGATGAGAGCAGAGGGTGGGTTATGGAAGCCCCAGCCCAGATAGGCAGATCTTGTTTGATCCAGCAACAACCCTGCAGATGATCTTCCCCAACAGGGGTCTGACTTGTGAAGATGAGCCCTCTGTAGATGTTTGTTTCCGTATCCTCATCCATGATTTGGGGGCCTAGGGATATCTTGTCAGGTGCTGGGAGCTTGAAGCATGCATCCCTGCTAAAGCCAGACTGGAGCTCTTCCACCAGCTTTCAGCAGCCACACCCTGGTTCCTGGAAAACTTAGGACCATCTTGTGAAGTTTCTGGAAGGGAGATGGTCTTGTCATGCTTTCTGAGTGGAGATGAGTGCTTGAGGAGGAATGAAATGGAGCTTTCAGGAGAGGTGGTTCCCCTACAGAGGCAGCTAGTGACCATGGTCAGCCTAGAAACAAGTGTGGCCCACATAGCTAAATAGGAACCTTAAACTTCCTGCTCTAGGAACTCTGCAAAGGCACCATGTTCAGGCATGCCCCAAAGGAAAGAAGGTGGCTTAAGTGGCAGGATACACGTAGGTCCTGGGAGTGGCCTGGGGAAGGTCGGCTGTGGTTAGAGGGACCCCACAGATATAGTTTATTCACTGTGGTGTATGCTGCCACAAATGGAAGTCTTCTTGTGGGAACTACTCCCTCCCTCTATTCCTGTGAAATAGATCCCCTGGGCTATTTCAGAGATTCCCAGAAAGGAGGGGATATAAGATATCTTGGTCAATGAGTAAATCAGGTCTTCAGAACCCAAGCACATAGGCCTAAAGGGTCAAGTTAATTTGTATCTTGCAGAGGATACAATAGCAAACTTGATGGCAATTAAACTTCCTTAAGCTTCTGCATCTACATCTACATCTATGTCTTTATCCGAAGCCAGGAACTTGGGGGACTCTGAGCCATTTTGTGAGGTTCTGGAAGAGAAATATTGAGGCAGGGTTTTTATCTTTCTTAATATGGGTACCAAGGGACCTGGAGGGAGGGAGACAGGGGGTCTGGGAGCCATTTTATGACATAAGTATTCCTGAATCTTGGGGACATGAAGGACAGGCATTTTGTGCCATGCTAAGCAGAGAGTAAGTTATGCTTACTCTCTGAGTAAGAGGTTGTAGGGTTGTCAAAGGTGATTTTTGAGATAGAGGTTTTAGATAATGCAGTGTTGATATTGGTTAGGGTATCACCAAGGGGAAGCTATAGTTGGAGCCAATCTCATAGGTTCCAAAAGACAAGGGGAAGACAAACTCCAGAAGGAAGGTCCCTCAATGGTTCAGCTGTTCACCCTATGGAAAGCACAGCACCAGAGTTCCATTTGACAGAGTCAGCCTTTTGCCTAGACGATCACTGTAGAGACAAAGAAAAGTAGGTGATTTTTAGTGGTTAGGTTATCCCTTACAGTGGCTTTGCATTCCTGGTATATGTGGAACTCTAGAGGACAGCAGAAGCCCCACTCCATCTAGAGATTACCTGAATGGTATTTCCATCAGTGTGTAGATTTAGGAGAATACATCTATGCCACACTCCCACCTAGTAGACTGGCATGGAGCCAATTTGGGGTGTCAGAAAGAGGAAGGGATCCAAGCAAGACCTAAGATGGATACATAGAAATTCAAGCTACATTGTATTCTTCTGAGAGTGAAAGAAACAAAGTAGAGCTGACTTGACTGATGAGGCCCTTCTCTGGCATCCATGCCTATCTCCTAGGACTTGAGAGTGTTAGAGCCAAGTTTTTAGGGTCTTGCTGTTTAGAGTGGGCTAAGTGCTCACCTGCCAGTATGAGTCTTTCCCGATGTTTTTTTACATGCAAAAGAAGTTCCTGGAGGGCAAAGCCAGGCTCTCAGAGGCAAGGGAACATTGCAAGCTGGACTAAAGAGACACTTTCCAGATAGTGAGCTCCCAATGAATGCAGCCTGGCACTGAGCATGGCCCAATTAAAATCACATGGCATCGTTCCAATTCAGAGCACAGGTGGGCCCTATACACTCTAGTCCTGAGATGACTGGAGGAAGCTACACTGGCTCACAGTGCCATTGCATCAGACTCTAGTATGAGAAGGAGGAGGTGGAGTTATACTGGAGATAAGACCTCAGATGTATAGGGGTAAAGAACCAGGGCCACAAAAGAGGCACAATAAGACCTCTGATACAAGGTATACAGAAGCTGCCCGTGCTTCAATGCAGACTGTTAGTGGGTGTGCACGGTAAGACCAAAGATGTCACCTCTGACTTGTGGTTGAGGTGGTAATGCGGGGCTCAGAGAAGGCCTGGGACTGAAAGGTGGAACTTACTGTTAGGAAGGGTTTTATGGGGAAGGAAGAGGGAAAATCTTCAGAATCTGCAAGAAAATGCAGGGCCCTTTCCCTTTTGCCAGTCTTGAGAAGGCCCTGCACAGGTATTTCCACAGTGATACATCATGACTTCTGTCTCCTCTCTCAGGAAGGTGAGCCTTTGGAGTGTGGGCTATGATCAGAGCCCAGAGGGTGCCAGGGATTTTCAACAGAAGAGGTATCCATTTTTGATCAGGAATCCAGGTAAGCTGTCATGGTCAGGAGTGAATATGTGAAAAGGACCCTGGTCCCCCCAGGAGAAGAATACCTAAAGCATGTATGCCCCTGTTCTGATGTCTGGGTTGCCCTGCATGTGGGGGAGAGGGGCTTCTACTCCTATAATAGAAAACAGGGACCCAAGAATGGGAGCTATGATGCACTTCCAGTGGACCATGGGAACTCCTGTCTCATCAGATGGGTCCAAGACAGGTGGCCATCACTGCAGATCCCACAGAAGAGTTGAGGGCTATACCACGGTCTCAGTTATCCTAAAACGTTACAAGGTCCCTGGGTATGGAACTTCAACAGAATGGGAGTCCCTGTTTGAACACAGTTCTTGGTTAAGTAGGCACCTGGGAAGGTCCAGGAAAAGATTCCAGAGAATGAGTGAAGGAGACTCCACTCCAACACACACACAATGTGACCCCTCAAGAGACCTCCCCAGATATGGTCACAAAAATAGCCTTGGGCAGGGCAGCCAGTCTGAGTCCCTGCCCTGCTTCCAGGCAACAGTCTAAAGGAGCTGAAGAGCCTGCTAAGAGCACCCTGACCTAGGTCATGAGTGGGAGGGTCAGGTCTGTGAGGGCACATGGTGAGATTTGAGAGAGTGCCTTCAGCCACACACAGCATACTCATTACCTACTTTCCTTGCTGAGAGCTCTGGGAAAACGCAGTCACATGGGATGGATTCCTTCCCCTCTCCTGTTCTTTCTCTCCACAGAAATAGCCTCTTGCCTTAAAGAAGATGGACACTGGGATCCCTAGACATAGGTTCAAGGTTAGAATTGGTCTGCTGTACTGTTTTAGCACAAATGAACCACACTGAATTGGGCTACCTTGTTCAGGGAGACCTCAAGTGGTGTCAGGAGGTGGGATGTGTCCTCATTACCTTCTGGTCCACCTCAGAGACAAAGAAACCTGTTCTACGACTTTAACTCAGGTAAGAGGAGGCATACACAGGGGGAGCTTCACCTCTTCTACCTTGAGGTCATCAGAGGCACATGCAGGACCAGAGTCCTTTGGCCATAGGGCACCCCCATCCCAAACAAAATCTTGTAGCTGGTTTTTGAGAGCTGCTCAAGCCTCAGCTGTCAAAGTCCACGCACCTTTTCCCTTTTCCTCTCAGGCCTGTGAGTCTTCATCCCTGTGAAAGCCCTGCTTGTGTTTCCCAAGGAAATCAGCATGGATTCTACTGAGAGCAGCCAAAGCTTCACCCTCCCAGACATCACTCAGTCCCAAGGGAAGCAAGGGGTTTGGAGGGTACCTTGGTCCCCATAGCTGAGGAGGGGGAGGGGGCTACCATGACCCCAGGAGATGTGTCAGTTGGAGAAATGCTGGCTTCTCCCCAGAGTGGCCAGAGAGCCTCTTCTTGCCCCACTGCCACTGGCTCTGTCAGAGGGGTACCATCTGACCAGGGTTCTCGTAACTGTTAGGACAGCGGCCATCTTAGTGTTCCCCTCACTGGAAACACTAAGGAGAAAAATAGTTAGGCTCGTGTGTTTCCTGCTTTCTAAGTATCAAATGAACCCAATGGTTCCTAAGGCAGAATTGCTTTATAGGATTAATAGACATTATGCTCCATTCTACCATCTGATCTTTACCAGGGCTTCTGATTGAGTGTGGCTTTTGTTTGGCATTGACATCATTGTAGTGAACCCCGTTGTCTACTTCTACTGTCTTGTCACTGCACTGGGGATCACCTATGATTGGATTCAACATGATGCTCCATGTTGAATTATTACACAAGACAAGCCTGGTAATAATTGTACTATGCATCATCTTCTTAGAGGATAACTGTGTCAGTGAGGAGGTGTTGTGATGCACATTAAATAACATGGGGCTGTATGCTGGGCAGGACTATTTCATGTATGGTGAAACTAAGAGACTCATCACTGAGCATTTTGTGCAAGAAGGGTACATGGAATACAGCCAAGTGCCAGGTACTGATCCTCCTGGCCATGAGCTCTGGTGGGGTCCACGGCCCCATGCTGAAAACACCAACATGCATATATTGAGGTTTTTTTTTTTTTTTGCCAGCATCTTTTACAAGGATCCCAAAGACTACCCCTTCAGATATGCAGAGGCGTTGAGAGATGAGATAGAGAGGGCCTAGGCCAGGGTCTCCCAGCAGATGGTACTGCTGCTCTGAGCAGCACACATTCTAGTGCACTGGCAGTTCCCATCCAATATCAGGTCAGGCAGAGTCAGTGATCTAAGTACCATACCCTCATGTGAGAACTGGTGGGAAGGGAGTGTAAACCATTCCATTCTTCCTGTCTGGGTGACTTGGGGTTTCTTGTTATTATAAAATGTTGCTACTTTTTTCATTAGCTCAAGATGTACCTACTGAAAAAAAAGGTGTACCTACTCTTCTTGATCCACTTTAGGAGAATTTTTTTTTAAACATATGACAATGACTTATATCTAATATGTAATTATTCTCAAGATACCATGGCGTTCTAATTGGAACTACCAAGGCAATGGGAAAAAACTCAGCATTTTCATGAAAAACAGAATAAAAATATTTCTGATTGCTCTTTTTTTTTAAGTCTCCTGTTGTGGTTAACTAATTAAAATGAAAGCTAACATAGGTGTCAGGTGAATGTGATCTCTTCCCCAGAACTTCACAGCTGTTCTGTGGGAGGTCTTATGTTAGTAAGCAGACTTAAGAACAGGCTTGTCCACCCTTTTCTGTGAAAAGGTGAAGTTGAAGTGCAACAGCCCTGTCAAGAAGATAAGTAAGAATTCCCTTTATATCCCAAGGTTAAGTACAGTAATTCTCCAGATGTGTCCCCTAAGGGGCATAAACCAAGGCAGTTATGGTTCTCAGAAATATTTAGCCAGGATCAGGCCCTTGGGCAGTGTAAATGACTTACGGCTGAGAGAAGAGAAATCTGTTCTGAGCTCCCATCACTTCTGGAGCTGGACTTGGCCTAGAGGACTGAACACTTGGATAACACATAGAGTCAGGAAGTTTGCATCTCCATCACCTCAAAACAGGAAACCAAAAACATACAGCGAGGAATCCTGTCCTGGCACTAGAGTCACAGATGAACACAGCACATGTAGGG
Source organism: Psammomys obesus (assembly GCF_907164565.1). Classification (NCBI taxonomy): domain Eukaryota; kingdom Metazoa; phylum Chordata; class Mammalia; order Rodentia; family Muridae; genus Psammomys; species Psammomys obesus. The sequence continues at coordinate 3,150,024 of NW_026590715.1, read as the reverse complement.
CATGGTTTACCTCCACCTTCCACAAGGGATTCCTCACACATAGGGTCGAATATGTGGGAGGTCTGGAACTAACCCCTAGGCAGGGCCTCTTCTACCTCCCTCATGAGGAGAGACTGAACTGACCACTAAAATTACTTTAAGTGTTTGTAATGTTTTGTCTGCATGTTGAAGCATACCACATGTGACCCTAGTGTCCCCAAAGGACAGAAGAGGGTGGCACATTTCATGGAATCAGAGTTGCAGATGGTTGCAAGTCTCCATGTGAGTGCTGGAACTTTCTCCCCTGCAAGAGCACCAAGTGCTTAGCCAAAGCGCTAGCCCCAGACAGATTTAACTGTAAAAAAATAATTTGTGTACATGTTTACATGAGTGTGAGGGGGAGGATGCATGCATATCTCAGTGCTGCTGGGGATTCAAGTTGGTTCTTCCTTCCACCTGGTGATGGCAGGACTTCACTTGTTTCTACTGCTGCAATATATAGTCCAGGCTGGCTGGCCTGCAAGACTCTGGCCCATTCTCCTGTCTCTTCTCCCATCTTAAAAAAGGAGCGCTAGGATTCCAGGTGCATGAACTGCTGTGTCCTACTATTTATGTAGGTTGCAGGGAAGTAAAGGAGATCCTCAGGCATGAGCAGCTACTTACCTTTTATCCTGGGATCCATCTCCCCAACCATAAGATAGCATTTTAGCTCAGTTTGACCCAGATTTTAACATGTGTCCAATGGAGGGGGGGAGCCAGTGAAGTTTATTCACAAAATTTCATTTTGGCTCTTTGATTGTCCTGTGTCCATCCCACCTTTCGCTACAGTTCTCCCCACACAAGGAACTGCACCAGGGCTTTATACAGGCAGCACACATATTCCAGCCATCCAGATGTGTGACTTACTTCCCAGGTGAACAACCTGGAGTCTCCTAGTATTGGGAATGTCCCTGATTCCTGCCTAACAAATGACAGGCCTGGGAGGAGACCAGGAGTCTGTATGCACATGTAACCCAGGCAGTTCCCACCCTTACCAGACCAAGGTAGTCCCTCTAACAAAGACAGGGCTCTTTGTAATATCTTGTCAGACCAAACACCAGAAGGACCTTCATGGAGGCCAATGTTACCTACTGAAAACAGCCCTAGAAGAAAGGTAAGTGCATGAGTCAAGCATGATTTACAGATTGTCTCCAAGTGCATCCTGGAGAGCTGAGTGTCCCAGTGTGGAAATTTCTGCACATTTCCTGTGTCCCCTAAATAGACCATGCCCCATGTGCTTGCTGTTCTATCCCTGTAGCTTTTGCACATTTTCCGATGAAACTGACACTTCCTTTGTGGGCTAGAATGGAGAACCTGCCCTCCCCTGGGACTGTCTTTCACACTGAACAATGCACCTGTTGAGGTGTTTTGTAAGATTTTTGTGGTCAGATGTGGCACAGCTGAGAACCACAGGCAAAGGTTCACTGCTATGTCGAAAGGAAACCAAGGATTCTCACCCTACCAATGGAACAACACTGAAATTGTGAGAAGTCTGGGGCTTGGAGGATGCCTTATCACTAATTTCAGAGATGAACCCCTGCCCACCTTTCCACATGTAACTCCACATAAGTGAATCTGGGGTGAGGTTGGGGATGTGAACCATTTTTGTGAAGGTTGTGAAAGTTAAAAGGCTACTCTGAGCTTTCTGAATTGAGGTAGGCACTTGGGGAGGACCCAAATAGTTCCTTTGAGGACCGGGGCTCTCAAAGTCATGCATCTATGTCCCCTGTGGTCAGCCTAGTTCCAAAAGGACCAACTTGTACAGATGAACCCCCTTTCTCTCCATTCTTGGGAACCCTGCAAAGACATCAATTTTTGACATCCCCAGAGGGAAAGAGGGGCGAGTAGCTTGTAGGGTAAACAGAGGGCTGGGGGGTGCACTGTGGAAGCTCTGCTCCAGATACAACAACTTCAGACAATCTGACCCTTGTGGCAATGAGGCCCTCCCTTCCCACTCTGGGGACTCTGGGATAGAAGGCATTTGCGAGGTTGCCAGAAAGAAAGGGGCCACAGGAATTACTCAAGACGGAAGCTGGGACTGGGTCTCAGAAGCTCCAACCTATGTACACAGGCATGGACAATCAACTACATTGTATGCTGTTAAAGATCTGGCACAAATTTCTCACTTTCTTGTGATAAAGGGCCAGTCCCCAAGCTTCTGTATCCCCCACTGCATCCTGGAACTTGGGCATGTAGGTGGTTACTCAGGGCCATTATGTGAGATTTCTGGAACCGAGACAACCTTGATGCAGTTTCAGAGTCGAGGTGACTGCTTAGGGTGGGTTGAAAGGGAACATTTCAGGACAGATGGCCCACAAATAATGATGCTTCATTCCATGGTCAGCATGACAGCAAGGGAAGCCTGAGCCCATTGTCTCCTCCTTGGGGACCTAGCACAGAAGTTTTAGAGTTTCCCTAAAGGAGGATCACATCAACTCCATGGTGAAAATCAGGTCTGAGAGTGGATGGAAGAAGACACACTCCAGAAAGAGGGCGCCACAATATTTAAGCTGTACTCTTGGGGTGACTGATCACTGTTTCAAATGGGGGCACAGTTGCCAGAACCTTTGCCCAGTAGATCATTGTGGACAAATACACAATAGCTGGTTTTAGAGGTCCATTTATCTTTAACAGTGGCTTCACATTCAGTATGTATGTAGGACCAGAGAGAGGACTGCAGAAGACCCCCTCCATCTTAGAAGGTACCCAAATGGTATTTCTACTGGTGCACTTGGAAGAATAAGTCTATCCCACACCTTCTGCAAGCATTCAGTGAATGATGCCATTTTGAGGGTTTCAGAAAGAGGAGGTGACCAAGTATCTGTCAGTGAAGCTGTGAACTCTGAGTCCTTCCTTGAAACTATACCCCAGACAGACAGACAGACAAGCTAGTAGGCAGTCAGGCAGACAGACAGACAGACAGAGATAGTCAAGTTACATTGTATATGTTTAACCCTGGTGAATCAATCCAATGCTGACCTGTATGAATGCTCCCTTCACCAAGCTTCAGCATTTGCCTTCTGGGACTCCAGGGCAAGGGATGAGGATGGGTTTTAAGCAATGTTTTGGAGTTCTAAGTGTTTAGATGGTACCTCAGTGTGGACTTACAGGAATGAGCTTCTCACCCACCCTTTCATATCCACGAGTGTGCTGATGGTGGGATGTATATGCTGTCAGGGTCAAATGATAGCACAAGTTGGACTTGAGAAACACTCCTTAGATAGAGGTTCTAGATAGAGACAATATAGCCTGGCAACAAGTGGGGCTCAACTTCTTGGCCTACAAAGCATAGGAGGGCTTCCATACTCACATCAGCCTTGGGAAACCTTGGAGTTGTTACTACACACACCTTTGCTTCAGCTTGCAGTACTTGAGGTGAGGAAGGAGTGGGACTTATCCTGGGAAGAAAGGTCTAAGATATGTAAAAGTAAGGAACCAGGGCCAGAAAGAAGAGCAAGGAGACCTCTGAGACAGGGCATGTAAAAGCTACCCCCACTATCAGCCAACACTGGCTGTGGGAAAGACTGTGGACCAGAGATATCATCTCTGACTTCCTGCTCAGAGTCCCCCTGAGGTGGGGATAAGAGCTGAACTGGGCCTGAAGAATGCATATAATTGATGGAGGTCAGCAGGGTCCTTGTAAGGAGTCAATAGGAAATCCTTCAGAATCCCTAAGACAAGGAGGACCCCTGCTCCTCTTGCCAGTCTTGAGAAATACTCCAGGGGTATTCAGATGGGCTCCATTTTCACTCCTGTCTTCTCCCCAGAGGAAGCTGAACCTGAACAGTGAAGGAAGGACACACCAAAGCAGCAGAAGGGGAGCCATAAGAGGTTACCAGAGGAGGTGTCCAGGATCTGCCTCCCATCCAGGTGAGCAACCATGGTAAGAACTGAACCTGTGATGGGGCCAAATCAACCCCTCCCACATAGATCCTGTATGCCCCTGTTCTGATACCAGTGGAGCTCTGATTCGGTGGCTGTACTGGATGGCCTCTCCTTTGCTTCTCAAACTGGAGTGAAGCATCTCTGGGTAGTGATGACTTGCACCTAAGATTTTTTTTCAAATTAATTGATTTTATTACTATGTTGCTCTTATTCCATTAAATCCAACACATCACATTTCTTTCTCTCTTTTTTTTGCTTTTTAATTTATTTTATATCATTTTTTAAATATTAGTTACATTTTACTAACTTTGTATCCCAGCTGTATCCTGCTCCCTCATTCCCTCCCAATCCCACCCTCCTTTCCTCATCTCTTCCCTGCCCCTTTCCAAGTCCACTGATGGGGGGACCTCCTCTCCTTTCACCTGACCCTGGTTTATCAGGTATCTTCAGGACTGTCTGCAAAGTCCTCCTCTGTAGCCTAGCAGGGCTGCTCCTCCCTTGGGGGGTGTAAAAGAGCCCTCCATTGAGTTCATGTCAGAAATAGTCCCTGTTCCCCTTACTAGGGAACACATTGGATCCTGAGCTACCATGGGCTACATCCGAGCAGAGGTTCTAGGTTATATCCATACATGGTCTAAAAAAGATCATTCTGAGTGAGGTATCCCAGAAGGAGAAAGACACACGTGGTATATACTCACTTATATAGACATATAAGATAGGATAAACATACTGAAATCTATACACTTAAAGAAGATAAACAAGAAAGAGGACCCGGGGTAAGATGATCAATCCTCACTTAGAAAGACAAATGGGATGGACATTGGATGTAGGAGAAAATAAGTAACAGGACAGCAGCCTACCACAGAAGGCCTCTGAAAGACTCTTCCTAGCAGTGTATCAAAGCAGATATTGAGACTCATAACCAAACCAATCTCCTTAGAGTGCAGAGTGCAGGGAATCATATGAAAGAAGAGGGAGTTAATATGACCTGGAGAGAGGACAGGAGCTCCACAAGGACCAAATACATCTGGGCACAGGGGTCTTTTATGAGACTGCTTCGCACCTAGGATTTGTATCATATCAGCAGATGGGACCATCTTTGTAGAGCTAAAAAGATTCGAAGTTTGGACCTTCCCCAAAGACTGGCTGTCTGAAGCAAAGAATAAACGGGTGGCTGTGTCCTGGAGTCCACTCTCACGGGCAGTCAGTGCCTTTCTTAATTAAAGGTCCACATGATAAAAAGTGAATCTTTGGCAGATGGAAAGGAAAAATGTCAAGGACAGGTAAGATGAATGCACATCAGGTGTACGTAGGGAAACCCTATCTTAGAAAAGATATACCTAGGTCATGTTGGCATCACTGAAGATCTCACATGGTGGCCGTAGGGATATGGCACCAGCTCACTTCTATTGGAAGAGTTCAGGATCTCAGGGAAGTGAGGAACTTGACCTGAGCTGAAGACTTCAGTGAGGCACGTGAGTTCTCAATCTGGACACTTCTAGGTGAGAACTCCAGGGACTGTTTAAAGAAACTCCAGTTCAGCACAAATGCAGGGATCTCACATAAGGTTTCCCAGAACCACTGTCATTCAACCAGCCCTGGGCAGGGTTGCCAGTCTGAGCCCCCTGCTTTGTTTTCAGACTTCTTAAGACCAATTTGACCCAGGTCACCTGAGGAAATATCAGGTGTCAAAAATCAAGCTGAGACCTGAGGGAGTTTCATTGGCCAAACTCAGGATTCCAGTCCCTTCCCTGCCCTCCTGCTGGCTGTGGGAATGCCTAGGCCCTTTGGGTAGATTCCCTTCTCCTCCTCTTCAGCCTATCTCTCAGAAAGAGGAATTTGTCTTAAGGACATTGAGCACAGCGATCACCAGCAATTCCCAAGATCTTACCATGTGAGGTGAGGATCAGGCTGATCTCAAATCATTGGACTAATGGGCCACATGAATCAGGCTGCCTTTTGCAAGTGTTCAAGAACAGGCCTAAGGGAGTATGAGGCACTTTCCCTGCCTTCTGTTACATCTCAGAGACAGAATCTTCTGAGAATTTGCCACAGGCAAAAACAAAGTTGCACCCAAAGAGCCATTGTCTCTTCTTTTTCAGGCTTAAGGAGGGACATGCATAAATAGAGTCCTTTGGACCTAGAGCAACACTCAAGCAAAATCCTGTGAAAGGCATTTTTGAGAGCAGCTCAAGCTACAGTTGTCAGATTCTACTCACCATTTCCCTTTCTCCCTCAAGCCTGTAAGTGGGCATCCCTGTGACCTGCCTGGTGTCCAAGGAAATTCTGCATGGACCCTACTGAGAACACCCAGAGCTTCAACCTCCCAGAGAGCCCTTGGGCCCAAAGGAAAGAAAGGGACATAGAGGGTGCCCTAGTCTTCATGGCTGAGGCGTGAGGGTAGGAGGTGTGTTCTGGAGGAACACCCAGTTCTCCCTAAAGTGCTAAGGGAGCCTCCACTCATCCCACTGCCACAGGCTCCATTGTAGTCGCATCATCTGGTGAGGCCATTGACAATCAAGGATGGGAGATGGAGGATCCTGAGTTACCTCTGCAGGATACCCTAACTCAACAGATAAGTGATCTGGTGCAGTTCCTGCTGTTGTGAGATATTTGATCATACTGTGAACCTCCAATTGTGTTGTTTACAGAAAAAAAAAAAAACAAACCTGTTTCTATGTGTGGTATGGCTCAACCCTAGTACACACCTATAATCCAAGAGCTTTCTGCCTAAGTATTGTAAACAGTATTAAATAAAGTTTGCCCTGGTTCAAGAGGTGCAGCAAGAAACCAGTTGATAGGGAGTGAATGTAGGAAAACCATAGAGAGTAAGAGGGACATTGAGCTTGAAGATCTTTTCTTTTCTTTTAAAGCTCTGTGGAGAAGGAAAGCTCCTTTTGGAACATCTGCTGAGCAGGAAGGTCAGCTGGGTGCTTTCTCTGCCTCGTTGAGCTGACAGGCTTTCATCACAGCATCTGACTCCCCAGTTTTTATTGGTAAAATTAGATGTTTGAGATTTTGTTAAGGACAACATTTGGCACTCCTGTGTGTCAAGACCACAACAACAGAGAAATAAGGCCAGCAGCAGACAAACTGAAAAGCCTTCAAATTTGGTAAGTCAGCTGGGAAGTCCTCAAGGAGAGTGTTAAGGATGGGAGGTACCATAATACAAGGAACTAGGACCCTGTGGAGTGCTACTTTAGATGGCTTAAAATAGAAGCAGAAAATGAAAAGCTAAATGACTTACCTAAATTTTCCTCAATACCAGTTATGGTTATTATCATTTTGACATTTTATATTTTATCCTTAATAGCCATAGTGGGGAAACTCCAAGATGGTGGCACACAATGCACACAGTATCTGGGAAGCAGGATCAGAGACTGTGGATCAAGTGTGTAGCCAGGCTGTGAACTTGAAAACACCAATATCCGTGTTTTCTGGATGAAAGGAGGCATCCCAGGGTGCTAGGGAAGCACAGTTCCCACACACACCCCAAAATTCACCCCAAACAATCTTGGATGACTCCTGGTCCCAAGGGACACCTGGTCAGCCATCGCCTCCTCCCTCCCAGAACAAAACATCCTAGTACCAGGGATGCACAACTCCACCCTATCCTGTACCAGACTCCTCCTGCTTCACGCTTCCCAGAGGACCTTGCAGCCGCTGGACACCAGGGACATAATCCCCATCTTCTATCTCATGGTTTTACCCATCTCCTTGTGGGGACCAGCTGTACAATAGGAGCATACAAAGTCTGGTTCCAAAATGGCAGAGTCCAGCAAGCAAGAAATTGAGTACGTACCTGGGAGAGCAGGAACTGTGAATGAGGAAGTGGCTGTGCTGGTAACTCTGAGATGTCAGCATCCCTCCATGTTCCCCTGGAGAAAGGAGAAGATCCTGGCAACCAGATACATATGGCCTCAGTCTCCCATCCCGCATGTACCATCCCCTATTCCCTGGCTAACCTGACACCCCAAGGATGACTCCAGATTTCAGAGATGGAAAGATCCAGCCTATGGTTCACAGCTCTACCAAATGTCCTGAGTTGACCTTCTGGACCTCAGGTTCACACAAGCTAAACACCCACATCCTAATCTCCCTGCTTATAGGTCCAACTGGGACACAACCAGAAGAAAAATGCTGCAGATATCTAGCCCCTGGCACACAACTCAGGCAGGGATTCTTCCCCATGTCTGAACATTCCAGCTGATTCCAGGAACAGCCAGTAAATGCCTGTGACAACCAGGTGGCTAAAGACCTGCATAAGAACACAATCAACAAAAACCAGGGCAATAGGGCTCCACCAGAAACCCCAGCAAGCATGGATATCCTAATGCAGCTGAAACACAGGAAAATGACCTTAAATCTATGCCTTTAAGGAGGAAACAAATAAATCACTCAAAGAAATACACAAAAAATACAAACAAACAAACAGAGACCTTTAAAAAGGAAACAAATAAAACGCTCAAACACGTATAGGAAAATGCAAACAAAAGTGTAAAAGAGATGAATAAAACAGTTTAAGACCTGAAAATCGGAATAGAATCCATAAGGAAAACAGAAACCGAAGAAATCCTGGACACGGATAACTTAGGATAAAGAACAGGAACTATGGAGGTAAGCATCGCAAACACCCCTCTCTCACCAATGGACAGATCATTGAGACAGAGACTAAATAGAGAAATAATAAAACTAACAGATGTCATGAATCAAATGGACATAATAGATAACTACAAAACTTTTCACCCAAACCCAAAAGAATATCCCTTCTTGTCAGCACCTTAAGGAACCTTCTCCGAAATCAACAATATACTTTGTCACAAAACAAACTTGAAGAGATACAATAAAATTGAAATAATACCCTGGATCTTACCAGACAACCATGGATTAAAGATGGACTTCAACAACAACAGAAGCAGCAGAAAGCCTACAAATTCATGGAAACTGAACAACTCCCTACTCAGGGATAAAATAAAGAAAGATATTAAAGACTTCCTAATATTCAATGAAAATGAAGGCACAACATATCCAAACTTCTGAGACACAATGAAAGCAGTGCTAAAAGAAAATTTCACATCACTAACTGAATTGGAAAGAGTTCATAGTATCAACTTAATAGCTCATCTGAAAGCTCTAGAACAGAAAGAAGCAAACACACCCAAGAAGTGCAGATGGCAGGAAATAATTAAAGTTGGGGCTGAAATCAATTAATGAGAAACAAAGATAACAATAAAAGAATCAAAGAGTTTCTTTGAGAGAATTAACAAGATAGACAAACCCTTAGCCAAACTAAATAAAAGGCAGAGAGAGAGAGAGAGTTTCCAAATTAAAAAAAGAAAAACAGAAAAAAAAAAAACAGAAATGAAAAGAAGAACATAACAACAGACACTGATGAAATCCAAATAATCATTAGGAATACTTCAATACTTCAAAAGCCTGTATTCCATAAAATTGGATAATTTTCTTGATAGATTCCATTTACCAAAGTTAAATCAAGATCAGGTAATCAAGGTAAATAGTCCTATAACCCCTAAGGAAACAGAAGCACTCATTAAAACTCTCCCATTCAAAAAGAAATCAGGGCCAGAGGGTTCCAGTGCCAAATTCTACCAGACTTTCAAAGAAGAGCTAATACCAATACTCCTCAAACTATTCCACAAAATAGAGAAGGAGCATTCCCAAACTCATTTTATGAAGCCACAGTCACCTGACACCTAAACCATACAGAGAACCAACAAAGAAAAAGAATTTAAGAACAATTTCCCTTATGAACATTGATGCAAAAATACTCAATAAAGTACTTGAAAACTGAATTCAAGAATTTGTCAAAAATATCATCCAGCATAACCAAGTAGGCTTCATCCTAAACATGCAGGGGTGATTCAATATACGAAAATCTATCAATGTGATCCACCATATAAACAAACAGAAAGAAGAAAAAGAACACATGATCATCTTATTAGATGCTGTAAAAGCATTTGACAAAATCCAATGCTCCTTCATGATAAAAGTCTCGGAATGATCAGGGATACAAGGCACATACCTAAGGATAATAAAAGCAGTATACAGCAAGCTATAGCTAACATCAAATTAAATGAAGAAAAACATAAAACAATTCTACTGATAAGGCTGCCTACTCTCTCCTTATCTCTTCAATATAGTACTTGTAGTTCCAGACAGAGCAACAAGACAATTAAAGGAGATCAAGAAGATACAAATTGTAAAAGTAACTGTATTTTCAGATGATATGATAGTATACCTAAGAGACTGAAAAATTCTACCAAAGAACTCCTACAGCTGGTAAACTTTTTCAGCAAAGTGAATAAAAAATTTACCCCTACTGTATACAAACAACAAACAGTCTGGGAAAGAAATTAGGAAAAACAACACCCTTCACAATAGGCACACATAATACAAAGTATCTTGGTGTTACTCTAAACAAGCAAGTCAAAGACCTGTATGACAAGAGCTTCAAGTCTCTGAAAAAAGAAACTGAAGAAGATATCAGGAGATGGAAAGATGTCCCATGCTCATGGATCAGTAGGACCAACTTAGTAAAAATGGCCATCTTACTAAAAGCAATCTACAGATTCAATGCAATTCACATCAAAATACAAACACAATCGTTTATAGACCTTGAAAGAACCACTCTCAACCTCATATGGAAAAGCAAAAAAGAAAACAAAAACACAGAATAGCTTAAACAATCCTGTACAATAAAATAACTACTGGAGGTATCTCCATCCCTCCCTTTCAATCTGTACTACAGAACAATCATAATAAAAACTGCATGGTACTGTTACAGACTGGTTGATTAATGGAATTGAATTGAAGACCCAGAAATAAACCTATATAGCTGTCCTCTGAGAATTCCACTTAGCAGCTGATGGAAACAGATGCAGAGACCCACAGCCAATCATTGGGTGGAGATCAGGGAGTCTTGTGGATGAGTAGGGTGGGGAGGATAGAAGGACTCAGTGGGGGCAGGAGCTTCACAAGAAAACCAACAAAAGCCCAGGGCCCAGGGTGACCTGTGGAGACTGAAGCACCAAACAAGGACCATGCATAGACTGGACTTAGGCCCCCTACACAGATGGAGCCAATAGGCAGCTCAATCCTCATATGAGTTTCCTAGTAAGAGGAATGGGGGCTGACTCTGACATGGACTGTGTTGCCTGTTTTTTGTTCACTTTTCCCCGGTGGGGTTACCTCCCCAGGCCACAGGGGAAGAGTATGCATTCAATTCTAATTTGACTGGGATAAGCTGGGGTGGGTTGGTAGTGGGGATCACCCCTTCTCTGAGAAGTAAGGGAGGAGGGATAGAGGGAACAGGGAGAGAAGGTGGGATCAGGAGGAAAGGAGAGACTGGGCTATGACCTGGATGGAAATTGAATAAATAAATAAATGAAAAGAAAAGAAAAAAATTAAAATAGCCATTGTGGCTTTCTGTATACTCTCCAAGAAAAAAACTTTAGAGATACAGGAAAAAGAAAAAAATATGAAATGTGGATTGATAACATACAAGCCTTAGAAGAAAAATTAGGGAGACTTACAAATGAAAATGAGAAAAATACACAGACACAGACAGAGGAATTTAGACATGAACCTAATGTGCCACCGCGTGATGAAAGTAAAGAAAGGTGGCCCAAGGTTGTTGCAAACCAACCTTTAGTGTATCCAGTTACTATACAAGACCTAACAGGAGATGATAGGCACCCCAAGGTTGGGAAGACGTTAAATGGAATCCTATAGACATTTAAGATTTGAGGATATTTAAGGAAATAATGGTTTCATATGATACACATTCATCCTATGTGAAGCAGGTACCAAATACATAAGCAACTCAGAACTGAAAATATGGCAACAGCAATATTGGGAGCTGGTCCTCAGTTATAATGGTGAACATTTCGGAAAGAGGAAGCTAGAGCCGTTGGACAACAACATAAGTTTAGAGGTATTAATATTTCCCAGGATCAGTTGCTAGGTGAAGGTCCATATGCTGACTTCCAAAGCAGCTTGAATTTAATAATCACATCTTAGCGCTATGACATTAAGCAACTCTAAATGCTTAGGGAAAAGTTGAAGGATCAGAAAAAAGGTCTGAGTCATTTACTAAAATTATGCAAGGCCCAAAAGAAGCCTTCACTGAAGTTTTAATAAATATCATTAATTTATTATTTATACAGCATTCTGCCAGAAGATACCAAATCTCACTATAGGTGGTTGTGAGCCACCATGTGGTTGCTGGGAATTGAACTCAGGACCTATGGAAGAACAGCCAGTATTCTTAACCTCTGAGCCATCTCTCCATCCCCATTCACTGTTTTTTTTTTTTGTTGTTTGTTTATTTGTTTTGTTTTTTACTTCAGCTATAAATAGAATAGTATCAGATTCAGAAAAAAGGAAAATAATAATCAAATTTTTGGTTTTTGGAAATACTGATTCAGAATGCAAAGGGGTGATCAGGCCTTAAAAGTCAAGATCAGCACCAAGAAATGAATGGATTAGAAATATGGCTGATATTGGGTCTAAAGTTTATGATGCTACTCTGAGAGAAGAAATAATTTCTAAAAGTTTTAAGAAAAATCAAAATGGCAGATGTTTTCATTGTTGTAAGCCAGGTCATTTGAAAAGGGATTGTAGGCAAAATATTCCCAGAAACAATGCTTTCTTTTTCCTACACGAATTGAAAAAGAAGGCCCCAGGGTTCTGGAGTATGCAGATAATGTGGCAAGGGCAGGCACTGGACTAAAGAGTGCAGATCAACAAAAAACAAGCAAGGTAAACCTTTGCCTTCTGAAAACACCTGAGTGGGCCTTCTACATGCCCCAACATCAAATTTGACTCAGTTGTTCCCTGACAGCATAAGAGAAACTCATCCACAGAGAAATTAAAAGACTTAATGTCTGTTGTTAAAAATAACACTGCTCTTGAGGACAGAACAGCTTTGGTAAATAAAACAAAAAACTCTGCAGAGACCAGAAAAACAAGTATTTGTCAAACTGCTATAAATGGTCAGTGGCCAAAGCTAAAAATACAAATAAAATTGAGGGTTTAGTAGACACAGGAACAGATAAAACAATGACTTCACCAAAATCTTGGCATCCAGATTCGCACCTTCAAGAGGTAAATATTCAACCACTGGAGTTTCAAACTTTATCTCAGGTGAAAACAAAGTAGAAGATGGGTAGAGTGTATAGAGCTAGAAGGACAAATAGGAAATTTAAAGCCATATGTGGCTAATATAGCAATGAATTTATGGGGATGTGTTGTGTTGCAGCAATGGAAAACACAGATTAACATTCCTCCAATCTCAAAATTAAACAACAAAATAAAGAATGCCTCTGAGGGAAGAATATATATGTAAATTTTTTATATTAATTACAGCTTATTCACTTTGTATCCAAGCTGTAGCCCCCTCCCTCCTCTCCTCCCAATCCCTCCCTCTTTCCCTCATCTCCTCCTATGCCCCTCTCCAAGTCCACAAATAGAGGAGGACCCCCACTCCTTCCATCTGATCCTAGCTTATCCAGTCTCATCCAAACTGGCTGCATTGTCTTCCTCTGTGGCCTGGCAAGGCTGCAACCCCATCCAGGGGAGGCGGTCAAAGAACTAGCCACTGAGTTCATGTCAGAGACAGTCTCTGTTCCCCTTACTAGGGTACCCATTGGATACTGAGCTGCCATGGGCTACATCTGAGCAAGGCTTTTAGGTTATGTCCATGAATAGTCTTTGGTTGGATTATCAGTCTCAGAAAGGACCCCATGTGCCCAGATACTTTGGTTCTGTTGCTCTCCTTGTGGAGCTCCAGTCCTCTCCAGGTCTTACTATCTCCCCCTTCTTTCCTAATATTCCCTGCACTCTGCCCAAAGTTTGTTTATGAGTCTCATGATCTGCTTTTATATACTGCTGGGTAGAGTCTTTCAGAGTCCCTCTGTGGTAGGCTCCTGTCCTGTTTTCTGTTTTCTCCTTCCGAAGTCTGTCCCATTTGCCTTTCTGAATGAGGATTGATCATCTTACCCAGGGTCCTCCTTCTAGCTCACCTTCTTTAAGTGTTCAGATTTTTGTAGGTTTATCCTATATTATATGTCTAGTTTCCACTTATAAGTAAGTATATGCCATGTGTCTTTCTGTTTCTGGGATACCTTACTCAGGTTGATCTTTTCTAGATCCCATCATAAAATGTGTAGACAAGGATGTCCTCTAACTCCAGATCCAGCTGTCTCTGCCTCCTTCAGCAAATTCTACTGGCCTGCACCACCTGAACCAGCTTGAGGAAATATTAAAAGGTATTATAAAGAACATTCACAGACTGTCAGGTTGTCCATAAGCAGGACACAACACCTGTTGGTCTTTCAGAGGTACCAACTGCTGTGTACCTTTAAAATGACTAACTGACAAGATGGTATAGGTGGAACAATGGTCTATGACAAAAGAAAAAATTACAGCTACTAGAACGGCTGTTACAGGAACCGCTAAATGTTCCACCCATTGAAGAATCTACCAGTCCATGGAATTTCCCTATGTTAAAAACAAAACAAAACAAAACAAAACACCAAGAAATAAGGAAAATTGAGGACATTAACAGATTTAAGAGCCATAATAATTAAGATGATTCAGACAATGTGCTCTTTACAGCCTGGAATTCCATTATCTTCTTTATTACTTTAAGTTACTGCCTTTGGTAGTAATTGATTAAAAGATTGTTTTTTCATAACCTCTTTGCATGAGCATGGCAGGGAAAGGTTTGATTTTAGTACCTACTTATAATAATAGTTGTCCAATAAAGAGATACCATTGAAAAGTCTCACCACAAAGAATGTTAGGTAGTCCTACCTTGTGCCAATACTTTGAACAAGAGCCATTAGAAAGAATTTGTAAATAGTTTCCTCAATCTATAATTTACCATTACATGGACACTAACTTACTGGCTGATTCAGATGCAGATACATTAGAAAAAGATGTTTGCTCAAATAAAGAGAATTTTACCTTGCTGCAGATTAGAAATTGTTCCTGAAAAAAAAATACAAAGAGGAAAGTTGATCAAATATCTAGAAATAAGATGGGCTTACAGAAAATCTAGCCACAGCAAGTACAAATCAGGAGAGATCCATTAGAAACGCTTAATGATTTTCCAAAATTGCTGGGAGATATTAACTGGCTACAACGCACAATTAGATTAATTACTCAAGAGCTAAGTAATTTATTTCAAACCTTACAAGGTGATAAGGACATAAATAGTTCAAGAAAATTATCAGCGGAGGCTGAGAGAGAATTGGTTCTGGTAGAAAAGAAACTTCATGGCTTTGGATCCAAAGCTTGATTACATTTTAATTATTTTGCCTTCTACTCATTCTTCCACAGGAATTCTTATGCAGAGAGACAACAATATCTTAGAATGGATAGTTTTAGCACATAAGCAGATTAAAAATTAAAGACCTATGTAGAAAACATTTCTGTATTGATTCTGAAAGGTAAACTGAGACTTCGTCAATTAATAGGAATAGGCCTAGCAGAAATTCAGGTATCTGCTACTAAAGCTGAAATTACCTCATTACAGGCAGAAAATGAACACTAGCACAGAGCCTGCAATAAATTTTTGGGAGAGATTAACCAAAAATATCCCCAAAACAATTCAGTTTATAAAAAAGAACTATTTGGATCCTCTCTCATAGAGTAAAAGGGGCACTGATTTCTGGGGCCCCTGCATTTTATACTGATGCAAACAAATCAAAAAAGGCAGGTTGCAAGTCAGGAAGCTCTTATGATTCCATTCAAAAAATCAGAGCTGTATGCCATTCTTGTGGTATTTTTAGATTTTTTCCCTGACTCTCTTAATATAGTTAACTGACTCTCAATATGAAGAAAGAGTTGTTTTACATATTGAAACTTCTGAATTTACTCTATATGATTCAGAATTAACTTCACTATTTATTTGACTATAAAAGTAATACAAAATAGAAATCATCCGTTGTATATAACACAAATCAGATCCCATACAAGTCTGCCAGGTCCCCTAACACAACGTAATAATGAAATGGATAAACTATTAATAAGAAATGTCTAAAAGCCTCACAATTTCGTCAGAAACACCACGTTAAGAGCAAAGGTTTGAGGACAGTTTTCTATTACGTGGAAACAAGCCATAGAAATTATAAAGAAATGTGCTATTTGTTCTTTGTATAACCAAACTCCATTACCTGCAGAAAGTAACCCAGAAGTTACTCAAAGAAATGAAACATGGCAAATGAGCGTGTTTCATTTTGCAGAGTTTGGGAAATTCAAGTATGTTGCCTATACCATAGACACATATTCAGGATTTCAGCAGGCAATTGGTTTAAGTTCTAAAAAGACTGATTATGAAATTACACATTTATTAGAAGTTATGGCTATTACAGGGATACTTGTACAAATTAAGACTGACAGTGCTCCAGCAAATGTCTTTAGTAAAATGAAAGGGTTTTTTTTTTTTTGATATCACAACATAAAGCACATTACAGGCATACCACACAATTCTACAGGACAAGCAGTTATAGAAAGATCTAATCACACTTTTAAAAAGATATGTTTAATAAACAAGAACAGGTAATAAAGACTCCCCCCAGAGACAGAGTACATAGTGCCTTATTAGCTTTAAATGTTTTAATGCTAATGAGGAAGGAAAAACAGCTCCAGAGAGATACTGGATAGTAGAAAAATAGCATAGGTCACGAAAGGGGAACTTTAGCAAAACAAAACAAAATGAAAACCAAACCAAACAAACGAAAAACCCCAAAATAAAACCAAAACCAAAAACTGTTGAATTAAACCAACCTGTATGTATTATAGATGTGTTAGTCTCAGAACATGGGAACAGGGATATATGTTATGTTGGGGAAGAGGTCTTGCCTTTGTTTCCACAGGAAAAGAAAAGCTGTGGATACCATCAAAATTGATAAAGATAAGATTCAAATGGAGAGAACTCCTGAATAAGGAGAGGTGATAGTTCATCAGTCAGCTTCGTCATTCAGTCCAAATTAACTTATAAAGACTAACAACTGCCTTTCATTTGATCAGGCATAAAAAATAAAAATTTAAAAAATCATATTCTCTAATGATAATTTACCAAAAGCATACTTGCCTTACTAGTGTAGAATGAAAAACGTCTCTCTCTCTCTCTCTCTCTCTCTCTCTCTCTCTCTCTCTGTGTGTGTGTGTGTGTGTGTGTGTGTGTGTGTGTGTGTGTGTGTTTTAAAACATGTTTTAATTCCATGTTAGACTGTAGATTGCCATTTAGTCCATGCCATCTTGGACATCAGCTTTTGAGGTTTTTTCTTAAATAAAAAGTGTTTTTTCGTTGTTTGGCATTAAAAACACAGTTAAGTGATTTAAAATATTTTAAGTAAATTCAAAAGGTGACAATAGTTCAGACTTATTTTCTAAGTCTGTAAAACTTGGAGTGATTTGAAGCTAAGATAAAATATTTGAGCTGGGTGGTGGTAGTCCATGCATTTAATCCCAGCAGAGGTGGGCAGAACTCTCTAAGTTAGTTGTTTTCTAAATTCTACAAGGAACAAGGAGGTGGTGGTTCATGCCTTTAATTGGAAAAATCTCAGATACAACTTCTAACTGGTGTATTCGCAAAATAGAGAAATTCACAGACCATATTCACAGATCATTATAAAAACCCTCTACAGTGTCACTAAAAAGGCAGCTAATTTCCAATGGGGAAGAGGAACACAGAGAAGCTTTTGCTACTGCTGGTAAACTCATCTCCGTGCTTGCAACCCTGACCAATGTTGAACCAGATTATGCCCTAATTATGGATATCATATTTATTAATGAATTGACAACTGGGGACTCTTCATAAAGCAAAAAGGAGTCCATCAACATTTGCCTGTTGGCTTCTATTGCAAGAGATTTCCATATATGGAGAATAAATATTCTTTCTTTGAGAAACAAATCAGGACATTTTACAAGGCATGGAGACCATGCCAACATGGTCCTAAGGGTACTCCTTACAATGATGGATTAGATCTGTTCAAAGACAGAGTCCCTAGCGGGTTTAGCCATGGAAGGAAAGGGATTACAGTGGAATGGCACATATCTGAATTCCTTCATGACCAGGATGTGGTAGCAAAGGGCTCTGTGCCTTCTCTCACTGAGTTGCCTATAATCCCCATCCCAAAACCTTCTCCCCAAAAAGGCACTTATGAAATGAGGGGACCAACGAAATGATCACACATTTGGCTAATTCATGGTTTACCGATGGTTCATCAACCAGTGATAGAACCAAAACTAATGAAAAATGGCAGCCTGTAGACCAGAAGATGAAATGGCCAATGTTGAGGAAGGAACCACAAAATCAATGCAGCACTATTGGCTATAAAACAAACAACTAGAAAAGTGAAAGAAAAATCTCTCTCTTCTCCCGTTCATGGTGCATGTGCAATATGGTCATCAAAATGGAAAAATCACTAACTAGCAGATAAATGGCAAATATATCTGGTCAAGGGAGGAAGGAGTGGAAATGGAAAAACCTATCAAAACTAAGCAAATATTTACTATTGATTTATCTTTTAGTTAAGCAGTGGTTAATCCTAAACCAGCTGTATACCCAAACCACCACACAAAGACTGGGATTTATTTAATTAACCTAGAGCACAATGCTGGGCAATAGTTATTCCATCCTAAAGTTCCAAGCCCGCATAGTTTCCTACCATTCTTATTTCACCCATTATACTTACTTTTAGTCATATCTTAGGTCTGGTCCATCTCTCCACGTGGTTCCAAGACCTCTCCTGCCAATCTCTGCTCCTACTTTCTGCTTCCTCTCTGCCTCCCTACCCCGGACCAGGATGCCCCACCCTATCCTCTCCATTGCACAGCATTGTGGCTGGTTGTTTAACTGACAGTGTAGAGAACAAATGGTGGCACGTTTACATAAACTTGATGCAGGTGATGCTTAACATCACAATGTAATGTTTTGATTGAAACTAGATAGTGGGCTAGAGAAATCAGCATTTGAATGAACAAGGGTAAACTTTCCACATTCCAAAAGAACATTATACCAACATTTCCCCCTTTAAGTCCAATAAAGGGCTCCTTTTCTTTCAATACAATAATTATAAAAGTTATGAAAAATATTAGGTAAGAGTTACATGTGTAATGTCCAGTCCATGTGTATTTGGCAACTTAGGAGAAAGTATTGATTATCTATCCTATCTTGGCAAGTTTAGAGTGCTATACATAAATTAACTTTTATCCTTATTGGTATTACCTATATGAAAACATTTTCTTAAATTCTAAACAACTTAAGCTTAATTGTAGAACTATAACTATTTGGTCTTCAACCCCACCAGAGACTTGAGAAGGAATAAAATTAGTTACTGGAGTAAATAGGAAGTGCATGTTAGCAGCTTCCAAAAAAATAAATAAATTGACAGATTGTTGCCTGAACAGTCATCCAAAACTCTCTATAACATTGGAGCATCATCTTCAGCCTTCTGGCTCAGAATATTTGACAGACATAATATGGAGCAGGAACCATTTAGGACTTGCTTATCCTGTCTTGGCAGAGTTCAACAATTGACTTGTCCTGCATTTAAGCTTGCCCATTTTTTTTGCAGAATTCTGTCTGTTGTGAAGCAAGAGTATTTTCTTTATCCAAGTGGCTTGTATGCCACATTTGAAGTCATCTCCATTTGGAGGTTCTTTGATGCTCATCATCTTCTTTGAGGTAGGCAGGGTGCTACCAGGAGATGATCTGTCTCATTGTCAAAAAATCTTTAAAATAATAAAGACATTTTAAAATGCTGTATTCTGTAGTCTCTGAATTTTTTGGAGACTACCTATCTTTATGTAATCGATCTGCCTACAAAATCATATCTGTTAAACCAAAGATGTATACTCCTGTGATAAATTAGACTAGTGTATGACATGACTATGTGTTGATTAACTAGCAATTAACTCGCATTACCCAATACCCTAAACAGGTGGTAATAGCAGTTTAAACGTATTGGAAGTAACCTTGAACTTGTATCAATATACTAAAATTTATATACTGCCAATGTATACTACCAGTGTATATAATACTATATACTACCAAAATATTTATTACCAATATATTAAAAATTGACTTATTTTTACATCAATTTATAAAATCCTATACCAGAATTAAAATTAACCTTATTCGAGAATAACAAATAAAACCTTAAGTTGAATAGATTCAATAATCTACCTTTTGTCTTATTATTCCTATAAGATATCTCTGTATTTCCCTTTTGTTAACCCCCTTTCTTCTTATCTAAGAAAAATAGAGAAAAGAAAAAGGAAAAGAGAGAAATCCCTGAGTCTAACCTTCTCTCTGAATAAGACCATTAATAAGTTATAACCATCTCCCAATAGCAATAAACATTTATAGAAATAGAAAACAACCTAAAACCTACCCCCCCCAAAGGAAATTGGACATCATTCTCATGAATTTCTGCTAGCTGACATTTTGGACACACAGAAATCCTGTTAAAGGTTGCAAAAGAAATTGGTTAAAATCGTTAATTAAGCAAGCAATGACATTTGTGGTCTAGTCTTTGAATGTTGAGAAATTTTAGGCTTAATAGAAGTCCTGTTTGGAACAGTATAAAATGCTGGACCACTTGAGATTAATAGCTTTTTTTAAAAGCTCTCTTGGGAAGAAGTCTTGATGAAAAAGAGTGATTGAAGCAGTTGAGGAAGGAATAAGCAGAATGCTGGAGCATGTAAGATGCTGGAGCAGATGTGTCAATGTCTCAGTAGGTTGGAAGGAGGATTCTGTCAGGTTTGATCCAGCATCTCTGGTGTCGTGTCCTTTTGTTCTGCAAACACATACTTTCTCACAAGCATTATACAGTTCTAAAATTATAAATGTATGAGATGTTCAGGATGAAACTAAACTGTAAACAAATTTTATCTATGTCAATTAAAAGAATGACGTAATAAATTTTGAGGATATTATAGCCAAGGATTTATTGGCTGTGAATTGTTGGAGTTCTGGCTAGAGACGTTTTTTATGTCTCAGTCAGTTTCAGAGTTGTTCCTATGTAAAGGGATTAGCAATATAAGTTACCATTATTATTGAACATACAATCATTATCATGTTGAAATCAAAACAAGGTTGTATAGATCAAAATATCTTTTTGGGGGCTCTTGGGCGCCTGTTGTATTAGGTCAAACTGTTATGCATCTCTTGAGAGAAGGCCTTGCATTCCAGAGACGAGCTGGTGTCTTGAGCAATAGAAAAAGCATGTTTTAAGTAAAGTTTATATAAACTCTCCTTTTAATTTATAGTTTAAACATAGCCTAGATATCTTGTACCTGTTTAGAAGTTTACGCCTAGGTTTTTATATTTGTTGTAGCTATTTTTGTCCTATCTCCTTCTTATATAGAATAGGCAGTTATGCCTTTATAGCCAAACTTTAAACTCCTTTTTACCTTTAGCATTTAAGCATACCATGGACATTTTGTACCTGAATTTTAACATTTGTTTTGGCTATCTTTGGCTTGCTACTTTTTTGAAATGGGATGGACGGTTTCACCTTTTAAACCTATGAATGATAATTTTTGAGTTTTTAGGACTTAACTAGGCTGGTGTGTACTTTGCCACCTGTAAGCCTCCTGTGTCTTTTTTGCATCAGGCATGACCAGCATTTGTCCCTTGTGAAAATGTCTCACATTTGAAAGGATAAGCCAGCTTCCAGAGCAATGTGACACCTTAATTTAGCCAACATTTAAAAGGTTTTTGACATGGGAGGCATGCAGTTTGCATGTTTGTCTCCCAGCCTAATTTTGAGTCATTACATTGACCAAAAGAACATATTTCTTAAGCCAAAATGTCTTTTTGTGCCAGTTTTTGAGATTGGCTGGCCTTTTTAGAGCAGTGTGACATCGTCTCTCTTTACATAAACCAAAAATTGATATGACTCCAATCTTCAGGACAATAAGGACATAACATCTATTATTAAGAAAAAAAAATTTACATGGTAACCTTCAGAAAATTTTAAGTTTTGGGTCAGTTTTGCCAATTTACTCTGTAACAAGCAAAGCCCAGTTGATTATTTTTTGGAATTTAGTTGATGTCTCAGTGAATTGGCGGACCCTTATCAGAAAAAGTTGACGAGTATCTTGCAGCCAGAGAGCTTTGAATTTTAGCCGTTATTAATCTAATTTTTTATTAGGAAGAGTGTCCTTTCTATTGTCTGTAACTTAATGTAGTGAGAGTGTAAATAATGTGTGTTGATAGGCACATGTTAGAGGAGATTAGCAGAAGGGGGCCAGAAACCAGCCTGTATAGATAGATAAGGGGTGATCCAATAGAATGACAACATGCTTAAAAATGGAAAGGTATAAAAACCCAAAGCTCAGACCAGATGATGAAGCCCCCCTCTTTTGAGCACTCTCAAGTGAGCAGCAGAATATGCTGGTGCTCTGGGGGGAACTTCCTGTCACCCTGAAGTTTGGGACTGCTGGACAAGCTTGCTTTCTGCCCAGCCAAATTTTCACCTTACCCTGGAAACACAGGAGCTGCCTGAGCCACGGAATCCCAGAAGACTGGAAGTGTTGTGCGTCCATACCTGTGGACTGTCACTGTTCTACCCAGTTCAAGAACCCCAAAAGACCAGGAGTAATTAGACTTCGCTGTAAATACATGAGGTTCTTTTTATTACAAATTACAAGCTGCAGCTTGGGCCCACACCCCTCACTGCCGAAGCAGTGGGAGCCAGAGAGCCCTGTGCTCAGGTTAGTTGGGTAATTTAAAGATTCTGGTCCCTCCCAGCATGTGCAAGGCAGGGACAACTCCTGCCTGGCAAGCATCTATTGGTCAAAATGCTACATTTTGAATTGATTGGCTAAAGAAAGGTCCCAAAACCATTAATGATCTGGTGTCCCTCCCTAGGGGGATGGGCCAGTTTCCTAGCAACTGTATCTCTAGTGGGTGGGGAAAGAATGCAGTGCGGCAGGTTCTTCCCCTCAGGGCATTACTGGACTTCTCCACCGAGCTAGTTCAGGCCTTAAATATTAATAATAAATGCTGATT
The DNA here is from genome assembly GCF_907164565.1 of Psammomys obesus. Taxonomy (NCBI): domain Eukaryota; kingdom Metazoa; phylum Chordata; class Mammalia; order Rodentia; family Muridae; genus Psammomys; species Psammomys obesus. Next base: position 3,127,070 of record NW_026590715.1, on the reverse strand, counting down.
TTTAATCTTTTGGTCTCTCATCACCAAGCCGAGACAGAGATTCTTTGAGTCCAGGAGAGGTACCCACTACAAACGTATTATGTATTGGCTCATAGTGATTGGATGTGTGTTAGCTGAATTGATATTATTAAAGTGTTTTTGTTAAACCGAAAACAAAGCCTTCAGCTTAATCTATTCCTCTTGCCATCCTGCTTGGGGATTGCCCAGAGTGTGCTCATGACAGCTAGTATTCCAATCCTTGGGTTTTTCCACATTTTCTCCTTGAACTTTCTTGGAGAAGGGATGGAGAAGAGCTATCACCATTAAACATATTGCAGCCAGATCCATGACTATCACAACAATCAAAACAAAGCCAAATGGGATAAAAGCACCCTCTGCCATTGTATTTTTTATTTTAGATGGAGTTTTAGGCCAAACTCTGTCTAGAGGTCTGTCTGCCTTCAGTTTCTTTCTTTCTGGATATTGTGGCTGTTGTTCTCTGAGGTGAGCCAGCCACAGTATAAGGAAGCCTTGCCTAGAGGCAGCCAGTTTTGTTATGTTGAGTCTCAGGTCTGCCCATAGTAGGCTGTCTTTTGCTCCTAGGCTTATTTAAGAGTCTCTCTTAAAGAGACAGTAATTGACCTGGGAGTTTTTAGGTTTTAGGTGTTTTGGTTGTATCAGTGGGAGTTAAAAATTAAAGTGCTTTGTGGTTGGAGTATGGCTTTCTCCTCCTCTAAACACAAGTATGCTTCTTAAAAAAAAAGAATACAAAATTTCTATCCTGTATCAGAAGAGCCACCTGGTATGGGATAGAGGAAAACAAAAAAAGATAAAATGGAAAAATGAAGGATGGTTCTATTTTCATCATCTCATATTCTTTAGGTTTTCATTTCACACTTTAAACCTTTTGTTAAAGTATAAATGTTATCTCAAAATCTATAGGATTCTTATGTATATATAAAATTTTCTGTCCTGATACTAGTAGTCATACAGAATACTAACTAGAAATAAGCTCCATCTAGATTCCTGTATGTGTTTTCAGGGTTGAGTCGGAAGCAGGCAACTAGGAACAAAGTTCATGTACCTTGGATGTACTTAGTAGATTGTGGTCCTCAACCCTTTTGGAGATAAGCTTAATATGGAATTTAAATGTTTAGGTTCTCTGAAAGAATCAGACTAACTTCGTAACCTATGTTTCTTTTAATTGCCTTATAACTTATATTTTCAAGTTTTAGGACCATGTCAATTAAAGCCTCTTAGTGCTTCTCCAAAGAACAGAGGAATGTAAAAGTTCCTGACATGGACCTTCTGCGAGGGCAGAGATAAGGAAGAGAACAAGCAGAGATCTCTACTAGGTAGAGAGAAAATCACCGGCCAGGGCCTGTGAGATAAATTGTTTGGAAACTAGGCCAAATGACCCCAGTCCTTCTCCTGAATAGCTCCTGATCTTTGACCAAAGCCTGCAACCCCCACTCCTCAGAACAGAAACAAGATGAGTTAATCACTCTCCCACCTTTACTTGCAGCTATATCTCATGTGGCAGGAAATTCCAAACTGACTTGAAGATCAGGTATTGTCCAGATATTTACAACAGGGATGACCGGACCTAAGGGTTCCCAGAACCAACCAATTATTTTAAAAGTTAAATACCTCACCCAGTCCTGAATTGCCAAGACTGCAACCCCTGAAAATTCCCATGCTTATCCTTTAAAAACCCAAGGCCTTTGTCTCCCAGTGCCACTCCTTGCTGACCAGCAGGGGTGACCCCAACATACTACGGTTAAAATAAACCTCTTGCATTTGCATCTATAGATGGTGGCCTCCAGGAGTTTTCTTCAGTCACCTCCCAGATAGCTAGGCACCTGCCCGGCCTAACAGGCTAGGGCCTGGCCTAACATTTCTACAATAAACTAGGACCATTCCTAACTATATCCTTTGAAGTCTCCAAGAAGATGATGGAGCCCTACAATGACAAATCCATCTGGACTGTGGTAACGCTAACCACTGGGAAAAATGGCCCCATGCCTCTTCTGCTATCAGGTTCTGTAAAAACAGTGGACACCTGTTTTTGACTGCTGGGTTCTACCTAGCCAGGTTTGTCATTAAGCTGACAAATACAACCCAAAGAGCACCTTTGGCCTAAAAACTGAACAGGGCATTCAAATTGTTGAGTTTATAGGAAACTGACAAGAACATTTTATAGAACCTTTAACTCAATACACTTAATCCTAAAACTGCCACATACAACTAAGATTGTGGACATTGTGGAAAGCTTGGCAGAAATAGCTTCATTGTTGTAAAGTATTTTACTTTGTTAGAGTTAAAAATGTTTCCTTCTTATTTAGACAAAAAGGGGAATATGTTTCAAGATATTTGATCACAGTGTCAACAATGAGATTGTGTTGTTTTCTGGAAAAACCTGTTTCCAGTTGTGGTGTGGCTCAGTCCTAGCACACACCTTTAATACAAGAGCTTTCTGCTGGAATGTTGTGAACAGGATTAGATAAAGTTCACCCTGGGTCTAGAGGTACAGCAAGAAACATGTTGACTGGGTGTGAACATAGGAAAAAAGTTAGAGAGTTAAGGGGAAGTCAGGAAGACAAATTGAGAGACACACAGGAAGTAGAAAAGAGGGATATTGAGTTCAAGGGTTTTTTTTTTTTTTTGAGACTTTATAGAGAAGGAGAGCTACTCTTGGAATGTTGGCTAAAAGGAACATAAGCTGGTGCTTTCTCTGCCTCTCTGAACTAGCAGGCTTTCACACCATCATCTGGCTCCCAAGTGTTTATTAGTATAATTGAATGTTTCAGACTTTGTTAAAAACAACATCATGCTCATCAAGTATAGGGAGGAAACAGCAGGAAACTGGAGAAGATATTCTAGACAAGATCATAAGAGATGAGGATTACTACCTGTGTTCTTTAATAAGGTTTTCAAGAACATGAGGCAGGTCTTTGGCATTGACACGATACAAGTGGACTCCTTTGTCTACTCCTATATCCTTGTCACTGCCATTAGGATCACCTATGAGAGGATGCTGCATGGAGTTCTTCGAATACCCAAGTCAGGCTTGGTTATGATGGTCCTTTCCATCATTTTCATAGACGGCAGCTTTGTCAGTGATGAGATAGTCTGGCATGTGTTGAATAACATGCGGCCGTATTCCGGGAGGGACCATTTTATGTACAGGGAGCCAAGGAGACTCTGAGCATTTTGTGCAGTAAGAATACCTGGAATATAGGAAGGTGCCAGACAGTGAGTTCCTGTGGGACTCAAGGTCCCATGCTGAAACCAAGATGAAAATATTGATTTTTTTTTTTTTTTGCCATAATTGTTAGGCAGGATCCCAGATCTTACCCCTTCAGATATGCAAAGCTTTGGTAAAAGAGCTACAGAAAACCTAACACAGGGTAGCAAAGCAGATGGAACTACTGCTCTGACCAGTACACATTCTACTGCACTGGCAGTTCTCATCCAACATCACATCAGACAGAGTCAGTGATCTAAGTACCATACCCTCATCTGAGAGCTGGTGGGAGGAGAGTATGTACCATTATGAACCATTCCATTCTTCCTGTCTGGCTGACTTGGGGTTTTCTTGTTATTATAAAATGTCATATTTTTACTGTCAGGTTCATTAGCTGGAGATGTTTTAAGTTTATGGGTGGAATTAATAAAGCATGTATTGCTACTGCTCCAGGCTAGGAGAACATTATCAGTTTGAAAACACAAAAGAATATATTCTAATTTGCAATACATTCTAGGGTACCATGCCATTCGAACTGAAATTTTCTGGACAATGGGAAAGAACTTGCCATTTACATAAAGCTTAGAATAAAATTGTTAATTTTTTCTGCCTTGTGATCTCAATCTCTCCAATTCTTGTTAACTAATGAAGTTCAAAAATAAAGTATACAAAAGGAGTCTCTGAACTTCTCCAAATCCTCACAGAGCGCATGCGCTGCAAAAGCAAAGTGTTAACAAAACGATGTGGGCCTCCAGATTTCAACATGTGTCCAACAAGCAGGAGGATTTAATTGCCACGGACCAGTCCAGTCGGGTTCCCTGCATCCGCGGGAGAATCAGAGGTTTGGATATCAGGAAGGCACAGTTTCAGGTGAGTTGACAGGCAGAAATGACACAGAGATCGCTTTGACTCTGCTGTAATTTTACAGAAGTCAGGCTAATAATTTTATAGTGATTTCATAAGGAAGCACCTTAAAGTTGGCATGTTTTTCAGAACATTCAAACTTTTACCAAGGATACAAAGTTTATGTTTTAACTCGAAAATGTAGCCAAGCGTAAAGCAGTGCCCACAAGAAATCTCAGCCTAGAAGCTTTCTGATCAACGCAAACAAAAAACAAAAACCTCAAACTGTGGTTTCATTATCACTGACAAGTGAAGGGGAAAGTCAGGAGCTGTAATAGTCCTCCGAGCCAAATCAAATACCTGCCAAAGTCTTTTTCTACATTAAAATCTAAATACACCTTGGTCAACCATCCTCCCATATGTCTTGCTAAAGATTTATAATCTTCCTTAGAAACAAGACGCTAAAGGGAGCATGCTCAAGCCTGCTGTACTTGCTTATGTTATTTTTTCCTAAGAAGGAGCCCATTATTTCTTTTTTTTATTCTTATAATGCTTTCTGATACTAAATCTGATTCATTACTTCTTTTAAAATTATTTTTCTTCCATTTTATTTTTATTAAAGCTTTTAATAATCTATCAAAAATATATTTCCTTGGATAGTTAGTTGTGCTGTACCAGGAATCATAGAGAAAAATCAAAAGGCTCATTCAATCCTTCATCTGAGAAAGCAGGATTTTCAGAGTACATCTTTTTGGCGTAGATGGCCAGGGGGAACATCCAGTGACTTCCAGGGAGCAGATTCCCGTAGGAAACGTGTCTCCTCGTCTTAGCACCATAATTTTATGTTTATATAGTATATTTTTATGCTCACATAGACTCTGGAGTTAGTGTGGCATTTAATGAAGTTTATTCCTAAAATTTCATCGTAGCCAGTTAGCTATCTTATCTCCTGCTGTGCTTCATATACTCTAATATGCCTGGGGAAACAGTGACAGCACCACCAGGGATGAAAAGGGCTGGGATAAAGTTGTAATAGAATTATCAACCTCCTGCCTTTTGTTGTGGTTCCCCTCACACTAGGTACTGGACTAGGGCCTTTACACATAGGGTACATGTACCAGCAGTCCCAATGGACAGACTCTCAGACTCTCTTCCCAGGTGAAGAGTGCTGAGGCTCCCAGCACTGGGGAATCCCCATCTGTGCCTTACACGTGATGGGGCTAGGATTAGACCATGGAATAGATAAATACACCTGGACCTCACACTTTCTCATGCTCCCTACCCAAAGCTGACCCATCAGCTCTCAGGACATCTACCAAGGCCAGGCATAATGGTATAGTCTGTAGTGCCAGCTGTCCTTGAATAGCCTCAGGGAAAGGATCTTCTCAAGTTCCCTAACTGTGACAATGATACTCACAAGCTGAGTAGCCTCAGGGAACCTAAACTGAGAAAATGCATCCATAAAATCTTGCTGTAGGCGAGTCCATAGGACATTCTCTTCCTTAGTGATTGATGGAGAAACTGTGTCCAGCCCATTGTGGGTGAGGCCACATCTGGCTTGGTGGTCCTGGGTTCTGTAAAAGAAAGAAGGCTGAGCAAGCCATGAAGAGCAGGCCAGTAAGCAGCACCCCTCCATGCTTTCTGCATCAGCTCCTGTCTCCAGGTTCCCACCTTGTGTGAGGTCCTGCCCTGACTTCCTTTGATGATGGACTATAAGTATAAGCCAAATGAACACTTTTCTCCCTAAGTTGTTTGTGGTCATGTTGTTTCATCACAGCAATAGCATCCCTAACCAAGACAGAAATTGGTAACAGGAATGGGTTACAGCTCTGACAGACTTGTCCGTGTTGTGCTGGGGAGGAGAATCGTGGAAAGGCTTAGGAAAGACTCTAGAAAAACAAAAAGCCATTGAGCATTCTAAACTTGGTGAGCTGTGCTGTGGGAATTTGGAAGATAAGAATGCTGAGAGCAATGCCAATCTATGATGGAGGCCTGCTTGTGAAGTTTGAGAGATGTCTGGGAGTCACTTAAAGATCCTGGGGGTTGAGGGTTGTGTATTTTGAGTTAAGGATCTGTGGTTTCTGGTTAACTAGGGCAGAAGAATAAGCTGTGATTAACAAGAGACAAGAAGAACTAAAGTGAAACTTTTGCTATGCTGGATGATCAGTAATGGTTGGTTGAAACTAAGAAATTGGTGGTGATTGAGAAGACACCAGCATCACTGAGGTGAAATATTCTGGGAAGCATTTCATCAGAGTCAGCACATAGAAGCTGTGTTCCAGAAGCAACCAAGGCTGAACCTTGTGCTGGCACCTCAACTTAGTAGTATAAGAGTCACCCAGTTGGCACTGGATTTGTAGGTATGAAGATGTCATGCAGAACAGCTGAGGCTTGGCACTGTGTGGCAGGTCTGGAGTCCCTGAAGAGAGCCCAGGATAGACTACTATTGGAAAAAGTGTAGCTCAGTTGCAGCAAGAAATCCCAGCATTCTGGAAATACCAGTACCATGGGATGACCACCAAGAACAGCAGCAGTGTGATGGAGTGGACCCAGCGGGAGCTTCCAAGACAAACAGTGTGTGTTGCAGTGAACAGAGCCAGAGGAATGACCCAAGCCCTTAGGAAAAGCCCAGAAGATTGTTGTGTGGATCTCAAACATCAGATACTGAGTTATTTACACAGTTGGAGTTTGGTTTTACTTGGTTCAGAGTGTGACTGTACCTGGTTCCTCCCTCTTGAAGTAAAGAAGTTTTACCGGCTAATTAGTCTAATGTCAACTTGACACATAAACTAGAGTTATGCAAAAGGAGGGAACTTTAATTGAGAAAATGCCACCATAAAAACAGAGGGTAAGACATTTTTTAAATTAGTGGTTAATGTGGGAGAGCCCATCTCATTGAAGGTGGTGCTAGGTGGTCCTGGGTTCTATAGAAAAGCAGGCTCAGCAAGGACAGCAAGCCACAGACAGCAAGTCAGTAAACAGCACCCTCCATGGCTTCTGCATCAGCTCCCACCTCCAGGTTCCTGCCTTGCTTGAGTTCCTGTCCTGGCTTTCTTCAAAGATGAACAGTGGGAGCATAAGCCAAAGAAGCCATCCCCCCCCCCCACACACACACAAGTTGTTCTTTTTCATGGTATTTCATCAAAGCAACAGCAAAGCTAACTGAGGCAAGCTCCAAGAAGCTCTCCCTCACTCCCCAATGTAGATTGGGTGCTGACAGGACAAGTGTCACACAGACCCAGTGCAGACAAACAAACACAGCTCCTATGAGATACCATTTGCAACTGCTGTGTCACAAGATGAAGATAGCATTTCACATCATCATCAGACTCTGACATTTTTCTGCTGCCTCTTTGTCAATATCCCTGCCCTCCTTCCCAGAGCTTTAGATAGGATGGTATGAATGTCCTGCTTAGGGCTGGGCATCCTACCACTATTTATTGTGGACATCTTAAGTAGCTATGAGCCTCTATATTAACAGATAATCACTGCAAAGAAAAGCTTCTCTGATTAAGGACAAGAGTGGCATTTGCCTATGGATATAAACATAAACATTTAGACTGAAATTTGGTGCCATTCTTATATTCTTTTAAATTGTGGGCACTTTAAATAGAGGGATTGTGGGACCTCAGCCAACTTTGTCTCTTTTCCTTCCTGCTCTGAATTGTGAGCAATTAGTCTTGTCAGGATATATAAGCCTCACCAGAGGCCCCCAAACATGGGAGCTAACTGCTTCAGGCATTTCCTTACAGGAACAAAAAGTGGAGAACTTCAGGCAGTAAGGCTAAAGCAATATATTGTTCTTAGACTTAAGAATGTGTTTTTGTGTGTATGTGCATGAGTGAGTGAGTGAGTGTGTGTGTGTGTGTAGTGTGTAAGAATTATAATTAAAGAAAAAGTGGGTATTAATTTGATAGTGGTGGGGCTGAGAAGGGTTCAAGGGAAGATAACTTGGAGGATCTAGAGGGAGGGTAACTAGGAAGGACCAGAGGCAGGAGAGAAATGATATGTCTATTCCAATTGAAAACATTAAAAAGACAGAAAGAGAGTTCTTGTTTAAAAAATAGGATATTGTAAGTGAGTGATAAAGTTTACCAAAAGGAAATGTACTGAATCTAAGCCACCTTCAGGGACGTTTTCATTTGTGTCTGCTCTATTTCTTGCCTTCTAACTTTACAGTCTTAAAAGGAAATATGTGGATGCGCTCCTCCCACCATGTTAGTTCAGTCTAGAGAACGTGGGCATGTCAAGCTTGGCTGCACATGTTCAGGCATCTCATCTGCCTCAGAAACATACACAATTCTTGAATTAAAGCTTGAAAGAACCAGGCCTGACATCGCCAAAAGTCACCAGGAACGACCTCAGCAAACTCACTAGGCACTTGGCCAAAGGTCACCAATTCCAGAAACAAGGTCAAAAATTCCCTACCAAAGGAACAGCCTCGGGATAACCACAAGAATGGGAAACCATCTTATCTCAGGTTGGGGCATCTGTGCTGGGCAGCCCACCAATCTTGTAGTATAACATTTCATGGCACAGAAAATACCTAACATTCCTGAGGTCTATAGATAACTTGCTCAATGTTTTGTTAGTTAGCAAATCACTTTGTAACAAGCTTGCCCTTGCTGAATGTCATCATGTAACTGCTAAGTTGGGATTTCCTGATTCTTGTTCAAACTCCAATAAAAACTTTGTTGTGCAGATGCTCTGGGTTCTCTTCTCTGATCACCTGCATTGGTGATGGTGGAGAGACCAAGTTTAAGCCCAAATAAAACTCTTTGCTCTTGCATATGTGGTGGGAGTTCCTGGTGGTCTTTGGGGACCTTAATATCGGGGCATAACATTTGGGGGCTCCTCCAAGATCTCCAAGACCCTCTAGGACACCTGGAATATGTAGCTGAGCACCAGACAGTAAGTGAGCTCTCTGTCCATGTCTGTTCACATCATTCCATTCTGTCTGTGTCTGTTTCAGTGTTCCTTTAGTTTCTGTTTAGGGCCTGAAGGCAAATTTTGTCATCTGTGTAGATGGAATGATTAGAGTGGATCCACTGGACAACCGTGGAGTAGAAGGGGCCTGAAAGATGTTACAGACCCCTGATGGAGGGGATGGATGGGCCCCTATCTGGAAAGGATGATAGAGTACCCAGTTGTCTGTGCTCTCTGGATCTCTGGATAAGGACAAGGCAGGTAACTCCTGCAGCACAGCTTCGCTGCTGTCCTAGTTGGTTTTTTTTTTTTCCATTGCAGGAATGGTGGGATCTGTTGTCTTGCTCTGTGTGTGTTTTCTGCTGTGTGAGCAGCAGGATCTGGCTTTGTGTGTGCCTTTCTGTTTGACTGTCTTGTCTGTTGCTACCTGTTTTTCATGACTGGGATTGACAATGTGGTTGTACTGGTACATTCTTTTCTTGTGTTGTTTGTTTGTGGTTTTCTTTGCTTGTGATGGTCTCAGTAGGCTAGTGACCAAACAGCTGTGCTCTGTGGTGACTTTGCCTGACCCATGCTCCCAGAGCTACAAGCTGGGGAACCTCTGGTCAGCAGTGGGAGCACGCATTTCCACCTGGATGGCTGGGAAGGCTCAGTTAGGAAAGATGGCTGGAAGAGGGGTGATGTTGGCATCACTCATGACATACAGCCATCCTTACCCCAAGGGTTGCTGCCCCTGGGTAGCAGTCTTAGCTGAAATACTGGAGCAGAGGGAGGTTTTGTCACTGTGAAGAGCGCAGCTTGTGCTACCCTGGACCCCGGGCAGAAAAGTGGTGAAATTCCACTGAAATGGTGCCCATTTCTCTTCTGAGGGTCAGCATGAAAGGACAGAGGGGAGGAGGAATGCCAAGGTGTGGCTGCATCGTGCGGTGCCCGGGGAAACACTGCTAGTAAGTCCCAAGTCCCTTTGTAGATTCAACAGATAACAAAATGCTTGAAATTGCAGCTGAATGAAGTAAGGAAAGTTTGGTCTCTTCATTAGTGTGTGTGTTTTTCTGAAATTTTACCAAACTTTTCTTTTTTAAAATTAATTTTTTTATAAATTATACTTTATTCAATTTGTATTTCAGCTGTAGCCCCCTCCCTCATCCCTTCCATCCCTCATCACCTCTCATGCCCCTCCTCAAGTCCACTGATAGGGGAGTTCCTCCCTTCCCTCTGACCCTACCTTATCAGGTCTCATCAGGACTGGGGCTGCATTGTCTTCCTCCGTGGTGGGGCAAGGCTGCTCCCACCGCAGGAGGAGGTGATCAATGAGCCAGCCACTGAGTTCATGTCAGAGACAGTCCCTGTTCCAATTGCTAGGGAAGCCATTTGGATACTGAGTTGCCATAGGCTACTCCTAGGGGTTCTAGGTTATCTCCATGTATGCTCTTTGTTTGGAGTATCAGTCTCAGAAAAGACCCCTGTGCCCAGATTTTTTGGTTCTCTTGCTCTCCTTGTGGAGCTCCTGCCTCTTCAGGTCTTTCTATCTTCCCCTTCTTTCCTAACATTTCCTACACTCTACCCAAAGTTTGGTTATGAGCCTCAGCATCTGCTTTGATACCCTGTTGGGTAGAGTCATCAAAGGCCCTCTGTGGTAGGCTCTTGTCTTCTTGCTTGTTTTCTCCATCTTCCAATGTCCATCCCATTTGTCTTTCTGCATTAGGATTGATCATCTTACCCATGGTCCTCCTTCTTGCTTAGCTTCTTTAGGTATACAGATATTAATAAGTTTATCCTATATTATAGGTCTAATATCCACTTACAAGTGAGCATATACCGTGTGTGTATTTCTGCTTCTGGGATACCTTACTCAGGATGATCTTTTCTAGATCCCACCATTTGCCTACAAATTTAATGATTTCCTTGTTTTTAATTGCTGAGTAATATTCCATTGTGTAAATCTACCACAATTTCTGTATCCATTCCTCAGTTGAGGGACATTTGGGTTGTTTCCAGGTTCTGGCTATTATGAAGAAAGCTGCTATGAACATGGTTGAGCAAATGTCTTTGTTGTGTACTTAAACATATTTTGGATATATGCCGGGGAGTGGTATTGATGGGTCTTCAGGAATTGCTATTCCTAATTGTCTGAGAAAGCGCCATATTGATTACCAAAGTGGTTTTACAAGAAGAAAACAGGAAACAGGACAGGCGCCTAGTACAGAGGGCCTCTGAAAGACTCTACCCAGCAGTGTAGCAAAGCACATGCTGAGACTCATAACCAAATTATGGGCAGAGTTCAAGGAATCCTATGAAAGAAGGGGGAGATAGTAAGACCTGGAGATGACAAGAGCACCACAAGCATAGCAACAGAAGTAAAATATCTTGGCACAGGGGTCTTTTCTGAGGCTGATACTCCAACCAAGGACCATTCATGGATATAACCTAGAACCCCTGCTCAGATGTAGCCCATGGCAGCTCAGAATCCAAGTGGGTACTCTAGTAAGAGGAACAGGGACTGTCTCTGACATGAACTCAGTGGCTGGCTCTTTGACCACCAACCCCCGCCCCCATTGGGTAGCAGCTTTGGCAGGCCACAGAGTAGGACAATGCAGCCAGTCCTAATGAGACCTGATAAGCAAGGGTCAGATGAAAGGGGAAGAGGACCTCCTCTATCAGTGGACTTGAAGAAGGGCATTGGAGGAAATAAGGGAGGGAAGATGGGATTGGAAGGGAATGAAGGAGGGGGTTAAAGCTGGGATACAAAGTGAATAAACTGTAATTAATATAAAAATTAAAAAATTAATTTAAAAAGCAACAAATCAAGTAATCCAAGTGAAAAGTGTGGTACATGGTTGAAACAGAGAATTCTCAATTAAGGAATAACCAATTACAGAGAAATACTTAAGGCAATGCTCAACATCTTTAGCCACCAGGGAAATGCAAATCAAAACAATCCTGAGATTTCACCTTACACCCATCAGATTGGGTAAGATCAAAAGCTCAAATGACAATACATGCTGGAGAGGATGTGGAGAAATGGGAACCCTTCTCCATTTCTGGTGGGAATGTAAACTTGTATAACCACTTTGGTAATCAATCGGGCACTTTCTCAGACAATTAGGAATAGCACTTCCTGAAGATCCATCAATACCACTCCTAGGTATATATCCAAAATATGCAGAAGTACACAATGAGGACATTTGCTCAACCATGTTCATAGCAGCTTTCTTTGTAATATCCAGAACCCGGAAACAACGCAGATGTCCCTCAACTGAGGAATGGATACAGAAATTGTGGTACATTTACACAATGGAATATTACTCAGCAATCAATAAACAAGGAAATCATAAAATTTGGAGTCAAGTGGTGGTATATACAAAAGATCATCCTGAGTGAGGATACCAGAAACAGAAATAAACACACGGTATATGCTCACTTATAAGTGGATATTAGACCAATAATATAGGATAAACATACTAAAATCTGTACTCCTAAAGAAGCTAAGCAAGAAGGAGGACCATGGGTAAGATGATCAATCCTAACTCACAAAGACTAATGGGATGGACATTGGAAGGAGGAGAAAACAGGAAAAAGGACAGTAGCCTACCACAGAGGGCCTCTGAAAGATTGTACCCAGCAGGATATCAAAGCAGATGCTGAGGCTCATAACCAAAATTTGGACAGAGTACAGGGAATCTTAGGAAAGAAGGGGGAGATAGAAAGACCTGGAGGGGACAGGAGCTCCACAAGGAGAGCAACAGGCACAGGGGTCTTTTCTGAGACTGATACTCCAAACAAGGACCATTCATGGATATAACCTAGAACCCCTGCTAAGATGTAGTTCATGGTAGCTCAGAATCCATGTGGGACAGTAGTAAGGGGAACAGGGACTGTCCCTGACATGAACTCAGTGGCTGGTTCTTTGATCACCTTCCCCTGATGGGGGAGCAGACTTGCCAAGCCATAGAGGAATACAATGTAGCCAGTCCTGATGAGACCTGATAGGCTAGGGTCAGATGGAAGGGGAGCAGGACTTGGAGAGGGGCATGGGAGGAGAAAAGGGACAGAGGGTGGGATAGAGAGGGAATGAGGGAGAGACCTACAACTGGGATACAAGGTAAATAAACTGTAATTAATATAAAAAATAAAAATTAAAAATATTATTATTATGCAATAGTTGAAAAGTGAGTTTACATTAGAGTGATGTAACTAATCTTCTGTGTGATTTTCACGTGCTGCCTTGAACTGCTCTATCATTATACTGGTTTATCATCAACTATCCCTATTTGTTTGTCATTGGTAGGTCAATATGTGTCCCTTGCATTTTAATGACCTGTAAAGCTTATGGCTTTGGGGGTCCATGAGGAGTGATATATAGTGTTTAAAGTATTAATTCATTTATCACTTGAGTTTTCCAGTTTCTAATAACAGGTTGCCCAATCAGTATTTCCCAGTTTGCAATAAAGATCCAATGCTCTGGTTTCAAAGTAGAATTCCCATTTGGGGTGCTGCGCTCCATGGCTGTAACATGCTCCATAGTTCCAAAGAACTCTGTGCCTCTGTGTGGACATCCTGGGTGCTGGTCAAATTGTCCTGGGGACGCCCACCTGGTCTGGGTTAAAATGATATCCTGAGATCCCCTCATTGGCCCCATTGACTACTGTAATGTCTCCAGGAAAAAAAAGAGACTCAACTAGACCTTTGACTGTTAGCCACAGCCCTGAACCATGTGATCATCTATGTGACTTTTGGAGAAGAAAAACAACTGCAGCATGTTTGGAATCACTGCTTATGTTAGCCCTCCACATATAATATTTACTGGAGTCCCTCTATTCCAAAGAGTAGAGGATATTTCAAAATTACTTGTATCAGTTGTTTTTCTCTAATTGTATAAATTTCCCCTCCAAACTGGTCAAAGATACAATGTACAAGTTAGGGGATTTAATCCCCTTTACAACCTTCCAATTTCATTCTATATTATGACTAGAATATATATACTAATGATTGTTTTGACAATCCTAGATGGCATTTGTTGGTTTGAGGACATGGGATTCTTTTAGATATTCAGACATCAGTAAACTCAACCAGGCATAAGAAATAAAAAAGGGAGAACGGTTGTGGCCTGGACTGATCAACTGAGACTTTCCCTGAGGCCTTGATATATGGAGAAGGAACATAACTTCTTCTCAAAAAATATTTGGTAGAGCTAGTAATACCCTGGGGCCAGGCCTTGGAAGTTTTTCCTCAGAGGCCCTGAAGTAAGGCGAAGGAATGTAGCTAATTCTCTAAAACCAGAAATATGCTTGGTAGAGCTAGTAATGGCCTGGGACCAGGGTCTTGGAAGAGCTATGACTTCATATCCTCTGAACCCAAATATTCCCATGATGTGGGGCTATGATTATCAGAATCAAGACTACTATATGCTCAGTCTGTTATGCTCTCATGAGATACCCTGTGTAACTTTGTTTGATTAGCTTCTTGCTGACTTTGTTACATTGTACGATAGTATCTACTGACTTAGTTACATTTCTCAGTTAAAATAGTACATAAGATGCTATACTTCTTATAAACCTGCTTGGTATAAAACAAACCTGTAATGAGAATTTTGGTTTCTTTAAAAACCCACTTATGTAAAAATGTTTTTGTTTTAGTCTCAGGTGTGGGATACAGGGCTGCTTCAGATTGTCCACAACAGCAGACTAATTGCCTCATGAATGCTCTGGCAGTGGCATGATTCTGCCACTTGAAGATAGTTTAATTCTGGGGACTCTAGAGAAGGTATAAAAAGACCAGAACCCCAAGTGACGAAGTACAGATGTTTCTCCTGCTTGTTTCTGCTCCTGCTGTTGCTGGTTTGCCAAGTGGTTGTGAGAAAGGTGACTATTGTAATTCCAGCAGTAGGGGAGGCAGAGGCAGGAGGATCCCTGTGAGGCCAGCCTAGTCTACAAACTGCGTCCAGCACATTCAAGGCTACACAGAGAAGCCCTGTCTCAAAAAAAAAAAAAAAAAAAAAAACAAAAACCAAAAAACAAAATTATAGATAATAAAAGAAAAACGAAGATATTAGAGATATTCTGACAAGACTAAGATTGGACTTGCCTCAATGAAATCAATACCCCTAATAAGCAGAAAGTAGTTCTAAAAAGAAAATCTCAATGCCCTTCTTCCCAATAGCCTTCTGTCTCTTCTACATGGTGTTGTAAAGTTGAAAAGGATTAGGGTGAAAAAAAGTGATGGAGGGAAGGATGAGATATAAGAACCTAATAAGATAGATAGATAAAACAAATATGCCTGCATAAAGCCTGTGCAAACATACTGAACCCACCTGTTCTATCTTTATGTCTGATATCCTGGACCTTTCTTCTCAGGACCCTGTCACTAAAGAATGACCCACTGATCCAGTTCATTTCCTATTACCATACAAGGTCAGGGGACTGCATTCAGGTTTCAGACCTGACAGTCAGCACTGTGTACTTGCTGAACTGTCTTGATGGGCAAAACCAGAAAATTATAAATCAGGTCTCAAATTAGTGTGTCTTGGGATATGATAATTACATTTGTGAGGAGAAATGAAAGCAAGTGACAATTCCATTTTGATCCACAGCACAAAGTGGTTTGATGGCAAGCTTAAGTGTACATGGAAATTCAAAACACTACTGAGGATATGGCCATTTAATCACACAAAAGTGCTTAGAATAATCTCACCATGGAGGAACTAGAGGTTGAGCCCATCTCATTCTACTTGGGCACAGCCCTACTCAGAGGACAACCTGAACAAGTTGTAGTGAAACACATTCCTTCTTAGGACCTACTTAAAGAGTCACAACTAGCTTGCATGAGCAGTTGGAAGAGATCAATGCAAGTCTGAGGAAGGGGTGTGTGTTGGCACAAGTAGATGTCGAAAGCAAAGCTAGACCATGCTGCTTTGAAAGTAGAGTCATCTAGCAGCCTTGGTATTGCCAAAGCTTGAACTAACTGCAGGCTGGCCCCAGGCAAAAGCATAGACAGAAGAAACAGCCCCTTCTTCCCCACCCTCCACCCCCAACCCCTACCTTGAGGAGTGGGAGAAGAAATAGTTTCTGTATATCAACTGATGCACGGTTGGCTAAATATGTCAGAACACAGGAAGACTATTCTGGAAAACTGCACAATTTTGTACACTTTTTGGAAACTCACCTACACTGAGACAGAGCTCCTGTCCAGACTGGCTGTGGGCCACATTGTGATATCATGTGACCAACAAAAAGGATGATGACTCCAGCAGATGGTTGCCCCACTACTGATACTAGAACTTAGTGGCCAGTATTACTGGGACATGCCTAGTGGAAGCTCACTCTATTTGGACTATCTTGAGGGATGTTTCATGGTCTGCAGGTCATAGTATGCCCGATGATCAGTCAGAGGGTGGGTGAACACTGTGCCACTAAGCTGGGTCTACCTGCTGGGCAGGTGCCTGGAAGAGAGATCCCACCTAATTCTTCATCTGAGCCATGGGTGTATTCAAGAAGTTTGGTGAGTCAAGGCAACCATGTCGGGGCACAATATGCAGCCTCCCAAGGGAGACTCCACCCTGAAGACCAAAGCCAACCTACTGCCAATGAAGAATGTGGCACCAATCTCCTGAGTCTGCCCTTCCCTAGGAAACTGTAAATCATAATGCAGAACAAGGCCTTCAAGTCTGTGAACTAGGGTGAAGAAGGAGACATCATCATGATTCACGTAGATCTGTTTAAGAGAGGTCCTTCATGGCAGAGGTGCACAGAAGATTTTTAAAACAGATAGCTTGAAGAGTTTTATTCGCCACCTCAACCTGTATAAGCTTAGAAACATTTGCCCAGAGGATTCTGTGTGCTGCTCTTGCGAAAACAGGAAAATGATGGTAAAAAACAAACTTGTTGTCTCCCACTTTTCGTGATGAGAACATCTTCCTTTCTGCACACCCCATGAATCATGTGCTTCAAGCTCCTCATTTAGCAGAGGATGTTGTTTACTGAAGGATAAAATAGACATTGGCTGCCCCTTAGATGCCAGCAGGCAGGTAGGCAGTTAGTGTTACATACATGTGTCACCACCTTTACCTTTGAGTCATTTCTCTGTACTGGGGTCCTGCTGCCACACATAACACCCTTCACCAGCCACTTCAGTCATTTCCTCCATCACTTTAAAGACCAGTAGAATGTGGTGGGCCAGTGTAGCTCTATTTCAAACTGGTTAACCTTGTCTATTTTGTTTTAGGTCTATGGCAACTTCAACTTCCAGTGAGACAAGCCAGAGCTCCTAGAGAATATTGGGAGGAGCAAATTGATCAGTGCAGCTGCATTGAGGAAGGCACAATCTCCAGTCACAATTGTAGGGCAAAGTGCAAAGAAGATGAAGCTTTTACTCACCAGACCTTCCCCTCAGTTACACAAGGCCAAGGCTGATGGCAAGTCTCAGCAGGTAGCTCCCAACAGACACCTGCAGGCAACCTTTCCAAATGGCCTTTCTAGTACATGCAAAAAGAGCAACATCCCTGTAAGTGCCTCAGACAGCTGTCCACCTCAGGAGACAAGTAACCCATGTGGAGAGGTCACATATGATAATACAGTTTCTCCATTGGCTTCTGTTAAGATGGAAGTGCCTGGGTATACACCCAGTAGCTCCTCGGGGTTCCTCAGATATGGGTATGTGATATGTGTGTACAACACTTGTCATTTCAACCTGAAAGCTGCCCTCTCAGCAATAGCCCCAAGTGAGTCCACCGAGGAGGAAAAGGAGGAGGAAGAGGAGGAGGTAGAGAAATCTCAGAGAACAAGTGTATAATCTGTGCATTGTTTAAAAACAAAAACAAAAATATCTCGTGAACTCACAGGTCAGTCACCATCTTTCTGGAATTGAACCAATTTTATTTCTCAATGAAAAAAAAAAGATCTCATGGTGGCAAAATAACTGAACTTAAGCCTTGAGTTTGTGCACCAGCTAAACCTCTGCACTATTCCTGTGTCCTTTCTTATCCTTGAGTTTACCTTGCCCTCTCATGAAAAACAGCTGAATTTTTCCAGGAGACACAGGGGCATGGCTCCTGACCTACCATAGTCACTTCACACAGCTCTGGTATCTTAGAACAGGACCTTTTATTCTCCTGGATCCCAAACTTCAGTCAATGTTACTATGAGTTTTATCAGGGCATTGGTGTCAACTGGTCCCAGACTTGTCACATGGTCCCCTGGAAGCTATTCATACACTGCATGGGATTTTAATGTAATAAAGACATGGGAAAGCAAAAAGAGAGCCCAGACACCAAAGACTTACCATAAAACATTTATTTGTGCAATCAAGGAAACAGCAGGACTAAATTGATTTCAGCAAAAAGTTATTTCCGGGGAGTTTTCCTTTTCCCTAAAGGCCAAGTTTCTTGAGGCTCTGTAGCTTTGCTGACAGAGCCACAGTATGAGGGATGTTTTCTCTACCATCCTCTTCATAAGGGCATGGTAGTCTGGGTCTGGGAACATCACATAGTGGGCTGTGATCTGAGTGTTAGTGGTGCCTTAGAATTACCCTGGTACTTAGAGGTTCTCTGATAGCATTATACTATGATGGTCTATTGAGAGGGCCATTATTTCGTTGTTTTCTTGGTACTGTTCTCCAGACCATTCACTGCTCCACTCTTACCCAATGGGATCAGGTGCTCTGGGATGTCTACCTGGAATATATCCTTCCCCCCTTTTCTAGGTATGGGCTCCACTAACCACCTGGGGTTTGAAAGTGGAGTCAGGTACTTGTGCTGTAGGTTGGTTAGCACAGCTTGAGTTTCCAGTTCCACAGCCTCATCAGGAGCTAAGGTTTCTGAGCATTGCAAAGTCTCTCCAATGTCAACAAGTCCTGGGTACAAAGACAGAAACATACAGATGTATTCTTTTCTATACAACAGTTATCTTTATGACAGCAGGATCATTACAGTGTTAACTGATAGGATATAGTATATCACCAAAAGGGTAGGAAACAGGGATTTTTCTCACTAAATACTGGGGACATGACCAATTGAACTAGGGAGTCCTGGGTAAGGCAGTCACAGGCCTTGAGAGAGTGGCTTCTCCTCAGTGACTCTTCCACTAAGGGACAGTCATGTTCTACCATACTGCTAAGGCTGGTATTTACCTACTGAAAGAGAACCAGTTCCAGCCAGGAAGCCTACAGTCAATAAGAGCCCAATTAGATCACCAGATGACTGGATTAGATGTTGATTGGTATCTTACCTAAGGTCCTTGTGACAGGCATTAGAAGCCAGGCAGGCAGCCTTACTCTAGATAACACTCCATGTTTTAAGTGCTTATGCTGACTGTGATAGGCTATACCTTTTGCAGATATTCATGAATAGACAGTCCAGTGCTACAAACAGGTACTGACCTCACATGGGCTCTCACACAAATAGAATCTGAGGCCCAGAGTCAGAGGTAGCTACTGGACTCTGTGGAACCCAGGCTATGTAACCCAGCCTAGTGACTTGACAGCCCTTAGAGAGGCTGCTTGGAAAGGTTAGCCCACATCCTCTAGCTAATGGCAAAACAGAACCACCAAATTATCGATCATCATCCTGTCACAATTGTCTACATCATATTTGGTACAGCCTCACTTACCAGCTATCACCCCTCTGCCATATTTTTCTCCTTCCTGTAGTAAGGTCTGAATCTGTTTCCAGGTCATCCCCAACCTTTCCACCAGCACCTCCTGCCATGCATCATCTTCCCAGTCCCTGTGAGCAATGTGGATGGCAATGGTACAATTCTGATGGCTACTCAAAAGCGGATGCCAACGTGTCTCAAGAGTCTTGACTCCATTTAAGATTAAACCAGCATAGGGCTGCCGAAAGGAGAGGCAGGGAAATTTCATTTTCCTCACAGTCTCTGAGCCTAAAAACAGAAGCACATCACAGTTCAAGTTCATTGGTCCTCATGTTCCCCTGATGTCTCCCATGTGTCCTGAAACTCCACTGAATTTGATGTGCTTCCTGCCACAGAGGCCCAATGCCAGTAGTTGAGATTAGGATGACACTGGTCCATGTAGTTCTTGGGAAGCTCACAGAACCAGGATAAAGACAGCTTGAGGAAGGTACTGGGAGAACAGTGTGGTGTGTACTTATGGAGGTCACTGGGCCCTAGGAGAAGGTCATCTTGATCTAGTCAGGGTTCACACCTAGGTAAACTGGCTTTAGCACAGAGGGGAAGTCTTAGCTTTCCTACTTTTTCTCTGGCTGCCATGATATGGCCTACATCTTCTTACTCTCAGGTGACTGAGCTGTGCTTTTGGACTTAGGAATCCAACTTCTGTGAATCCAAATCCACCTGTTTCTGCTTGGTAGGTGAGGTCACTGCCTGTCCTATTTTTGTTGCCTAGATGTAGCAGCTAATTTTCCTCCTCCCACCACCTGGTACATAGCAGTACCTGCCTGTAAATGCTTCTCTAAATATCTTTCACTAGCTCCACAACCACCATCATATCAAGCCCCTAGCTCCCACTGCCTCTTCAAGCACTACCTTTCAGCGGCCTTGTGCTGCAAAGCTTTCCACGATGCACTCAGAATGACCTTGGTACTGGGGTCATCAGATCATCTCATTCTTCAGCTGAAACCTGCCAAGGGCTCCTGTCCCAACCAGCCCACAATCCACCCATCTCACTAGGCTCCTCAGGGTTCCTTGTAATCTGGCTACCCACCCTAATCATCTGCCCTTTTTCCACTTAATTCACTACTATGTAGCCAAAACAGATGAGTTCCCTTCTTCAGGGTTCTGCAGACCAACATGCTCTGTGGATGAAAAAGCTGTCCCTTTGACTTGTTTCTGCTTCTCAACTTGCACCAGCAGAAGGTAGATAAAGGAAGAAACAAGTAAAAGATAGCTGTGTTCGTTATTGACTGCAGGAAAGGCTTCTGCTCAGCAGGTGCTGGTGATCAACAATGATAGGGCTGGCCTTACAGAGAACAAAAAACGTCCGTCTCACAGGTTGGTTCTGCAATCATGGCAGTGGGAAGGTCCTTTCTGCCTGGGATAAGGACCACCCGATGTAGAAAGTTAATTCTGCATGTGGTTCCCATTATTAACCCAAGCACTTACAATCTAACACGAGAAACATGATTCCACACAGAATGTGGTTGCACGGACATTTGCTCAGGGGTACAGTGCATTCAATATTATTTGGTAGACGAGACTGGGCATAATACCAAAGGCTAGAGATCCGCACGCCTCATAGTCTGGGGTTTCAGTGAGTTCATAGCCTAAAAGTAAGGAGGGACCAGTGCGTGTGGAGCAGCACATGTGGTTTCCATCTGTCTGCATCCACACTTGGAAACAGTGAGATGTTGGCAAGATGGGGCAGGCAAAGATTTGCCTTGGGTTGTCTCTGCACAGTCGGGGAAGCTGGAGCCTGGGGTACCCTCAATTGATTGGGGCCAAGCTTACAAGGCTCCGATTCACAGGTTACCTATTTCCTTTGCCTGCCCTGGGTGTCTCAGCCTTACCACTTCGCACTCTGCCCGCTCCAGTTTATGCACCGTCCTCAGCCTTCCAGTGTTCCAGGGAGATCCGCAGTACCAATAGCTCCTACGCGTGGGTGGATAACGTCAGCTCTAAAGAAAGGAAAACATGTGGGTAGTTAGTGCCACTAACAGGCATTTTTGGACTTTGACTGCTTTAAGGCACAGACGCAGAGACGTACCCACGCCCATACGCACACAATCTTTCGTAAGCGCGCACACCATGTCATTTACATGCTCAAACATTTGTAGCCAATAAGATCTACAGACACCATTTATGCATCAGTGATAGGAAGGCACGGACTTACGTAATTAAGCTGGAAGCTAGGAGACCTTGTGGGATTTACCGGTTTCTTAAAGCAATCTGCCAAATAAAACTGCTTCAGGGTCTGTAAGAGGTGGCTAGGAGGGAAAAGACAAAGAATCGGGGATTTAGTCGGCTGAATCTGCAAAAACGGGAGCCGGGTTTGGGCTGTGAGGGAAGAGGCTTGTTGAGGAAGGGCTTGTGTGAGCTGTGTTAGTCCTGGGGCTAGGCTTTGGGATGGGGCGGGGTAAGGCAGGGCTGTGAGTTGGGACTGGGAGTTTGTGCTTGGAAGAGTCCGTTGGGAACAGACCGGAACTGCCAGTGCTTGCAGACTGGGCTGGGCAGTGACCAAAGTTTGGCGTGGGTGGAGCTACCGGGATAACAGGGTGAAGCTTTGGACCTCAACTTAATTTGGCCCGGATCTGCTTAAGGAGAAGGGAAGGGCTGTGCATACAGAAATGAGAGTGGTGAATCAGACTGTCAGTTTTTAGCAAGGTGGGCAGATTCTCAAAAGTACTAGCCAGGGCTGTAAGTGGTTGACAGAGCTGAGCTTCAGACGCTGGCATTACGCGCTGAAGTGCTAAGGGAGAAGGGCGTGTCTGTGCATGCGGAATTAGAAGTGGTGGGCGGGGCTATATGTAAGGAACGGAGCTTTGGATTGTGACAAAATAAAAGCCCAGAAATTCTGAAAGAGGACAGGGCCATTTGAGATAGGAGTGAGGGCCAGGTTGTGGGTGGTGGATGAGGCTGTTAGTGCTGACTTGGGACTCTAAAGTGCTGGCTGGGACAGTGTGTTGTGAGGTATGATGGCAGGGCTGAGCTTTGAATTTTGATATAAAGTGACAGAAGACCACTGAAGGAATAGGACATGGCTGTGCATACTGACATAGGAGTGTGGATTGTGTATGTTGAGGTTGGGTGCAGTATTGTGAGTTGTAATGTGTGAAGTGAGGGAGGAGTCTAGTATACTGGTTTATTGTGGCCCAGAAACCCTGAAAGAAAAGGGAAGGGCCATTTTTTTGTGATGTAGGCGTGGTGGGCAGGCAGTATACTTTGTGAGTTTGTAGTGTTGATGTCTGATGGTGGGCAGGACTGCATGCTGCATTTGGAGTGGTGGGCAGTGGTGGTGGTGGTGGTGGTGGTGTGTGTGTGTGTGTGTGTGTGTGTGTGTGTGTGTAGGAGTGGAGGGTGGTGTTTTGAGTGTGTTGCACTAGGTACGTTGGATTTACAGAATAGGGCAGGGGGCTGTAGGTATTAACTGATGGAGGGGGGAAAGCAAGACTGTACACTGACGTAGGAGTGGTGGGTATAGCTGTGAGTGCTGCCCTAGGTGAGCTATGTCTCAAGAGTAATAGGGATAGTTGTCAATGTTAAGATTGAAGTGGGAGTGGAGCTTTGGATATTTTTATGATATGACACAGGGCCACTAGAAGTGGAGGGTAGAGCAGTGCATGCTGAATTGGGGGTGACTGGTAAGTCTGTGAGTGCTGAACTAGGTGGGCCAGGCCTTGGGAGAACCAGGGCAGTGTTGTGTATATGTGGTGAAGTGTTAAGTAGAGCTTTTAATACTGTCATAACATAGTTCAGACTGCTGATGAAGGGCTGGGTTGTGACTGCTGACCTCAGTGGATGAGTTTATGGGTGCAGTGATGTAGGGAGAGAGCATTGAATTCTAACCTAAAATGGTGTGGTGCTAATGGAGAAGCAAGGCTGATGGTGGTGAGGTAGAAATAGGGACAGAGATAAAAGAGAAACATGGTGAGCCTGTGAGTGCTGTAGTAGAGCTGGAGGGACTCCTGGAAGAGCAAGGTAAGCCTGCTAATGGCAGAGTAGGTGGGAGAGGAAGAAGTTCAGGGCAGACCATTGTGTTACACAGTAAGGCGTCTGGAGTAGGGCTGCAGGGAGGAGCAGTACTGTGAGAGCTGAGGTGGATATGGGGGCAGTGTCATGATATTTGCTGGATAAATGGGGTGGGACTATGGGTAGAAAATGGCAGAGCAGGGACCTTCTAGGTACAGCCAAAGGGGCTTGTAGAATAGCTAGGTGTAATTGGAAGGAGGTATTCAGAAATCATGTGGCACATCCTTAAGAGGCAAAATGGCAAGGAAAGAGTGTTTTAGAGACATAACCATATCTTGAGGGTGCTCTCCATGAGCCACCATAGACAGTATGAATGCTTCACAAAGGCCAGGATCTTTTGTCTGGGGCCCAGATGTCCTTAGAATGAGTGTTAAAGGGTAAGGCTGAATTCCTGATGTCAGTGACTATTTTTCCAGACACCACTGTCCAGAACTACCAATGGTCATGATCTTATTGAGGCTTATTTCAAATGTGGGTTTGGCAGCAAACTCTGAGTCCCTACTTCTTCAATATCTATAAGAAAATATGGTCCTATGTTGCTAGGACTACTACCTGAGGGCAGTCTTTGTCTACTGCCTGAGCTCTTTCCTGAGCCTCTGGATATCTCCACTCCAGCCATCCTTTACACATAGGTTTCTAAGCTATTCTTACCAGTCTTTCAGGTCTTCTTGTTTGGGGGAGGGTCTCAACACCAGATGTCAATGCTATCTCTCTTCATCCTTATTCTCTAGTGTGGATCATGGCCTCACTCTGCTATGCACTCCCTTGTCTCTGACACAATAGACTTTATTCAGTCAACTCCTTTTGATTTCTCAGTGTCTGTGCTCTATAGTGCCTGTTCCACTTCTGTCCTAGTTTCCCCATTTCTTCAAGGTACAACTTCACTGTGTAATGCCTAGAATTTAGGCATTTTTGTTTCTCAGTTCTGGTAACATTTTGCAATGATTTCTGTGCTTCCTGAATTAAGATCATAGAACCACATAAGACTGTAGCTCTTCTCTCATAGAAAGCATGGGGAGGGAGAGAGGGAGAAGGAGATGAAGAGGGAGAAAGATGTAGGCTTAGATTTTTCACCAAACCTACTTTATTTGGGGTTCCTAAATACCTTTACTTCCCTTTCAACCCCCACCCCCATGACCTTAGATAGGATATTGGTAGCAAAATGGGCTGAAAACCTCTTTTATCTACTTACTGATGATTAGAGTCATGGGTCTTTAGGGGAAAGTTCTCAGTTCTCAGGATACCAGCAGTCGAAGCCAAAGGCCAACACCAAGAAGCAACATGAAGTCATGGAAAGGTGTAAGACTCAGTTGGAAGTTCTCCGGAACCCTTCTCTCTTCAGAGTCAAGTAAGCACGAAGTTCAGTGCAGCAATGTTGTTTCCTATCTATCCATTCCTGTTGTGTATCTTCTCTGCCCCTGATCCTGAGCTTGCCTATTTCAGATTCTCTCCCACAACCTTCTTTCCAGGCAAATGGGATCATATGGTATCAGCCTGAGTCCTATTTTTGTTGTTGTTGTTGTTGGCTTTGATATTTCATATGGATGAGAAGAAGCTGTGCCCCAGGAATCCTAGACAAGGATGGGCTGCTTACACCCTGTTGGGTAGGTTTTGTTTTCATCACATACTATATGTGGATGGGAAGTGGTGGCACTTGAGTAAACTTACAGACATGGCAGGCTACTTTCAGTTCATTGGAGAGGAGTGAGGCTGGGAAAGCACAATTTGGATCTTTTGGGTTTCTTTGACCTGGCTAGCAGTGATTTGAAAAAGAAATGTCCTCCATGGGCTCATATATTTGAACACTTGATCCTCAGTTAGTGTTGAAGTTTGGGGAGGTATTGAACCTTCAGGATATCAAGCCTTGCTGGAGAAAGCATATCAATTGAGGTGAGCTTTGATAGTTTATAGCCTTCTCACACTTCTGGTTCATTTTCTCTGCTTCCGTGTGTACATCAGTCAGCATCTTGCTCCTGCCACCATGCCATGCCTTCCCTGTAAGGAGGAGTCTATTTCTCTGGAAACAAATGTTAATAAAGCCTTTTTCCTATACTTTCTTTTGGTTATGGTATTTTATCATAGCAACATGAAGGTAATTAATACATGGCTCCAATCTGTTATATCAGCTTTAAGTTTGAGGCATTCATTCCCTTTCTTCCAAGGCTCCAATTGTTTCAGCACCACTCTTCATTTTCTTCTTTTCTAATATTTCAATCATGAAAATATAACCCATGTGTCATTCTGAAGGGAGGACTTCAGATGACATGTGACCATGATTATTTATATGACTCAGGGGTTGGTGTCCAGGCTCTACAAGATTCTAGACAAGAATTGAGCTAGTGTGCCTTCTCTAGAAGACTCATTTTTCCACATGTATACTTCCAAGCTTGCTTTGGCAATTCTGAAAAAAAATGAAAATGTAGAATACAGACAGGGACTTGAATGGGGCATTCCAAAGTAGTAAAAGTATTTTGGGTTAAGTCATAACTCTCCTACTCCCTTTTCTGTATATTTTCTTCATTCCATTAAGTTGATGCTGTTTGATTATTTGTGTCATATTTTCTGTTTTACTATTAGTCTATACTTTAAAAGAATCTTAACAAATTTAATCTAACATTCTCTACAGCTTAATAGCGAGTATGTTTATTAGAAATCTTTCCTCACTAAAGGCCAGCAGATACATTCAGAGAAAATGTGGATTTTCTCACCTTGAATCTAATGACATCATTTGTTCAGAATTGTAAGTTGTAATTGTAATTTTCAGGTGGTCCTACTGAGGTCATCTTTCAGGTGGACTTCATTGAGATGCCAGGTATAAACCTCATAGAGGACAATGCATGAAATACCTCTTTTGAGTTATTCCCATGTTCTTGGTATTTCATGACCCAGCAGACAGCTGTAGGTCACTTTAGAATGAGCTTTGGGTTAATTCAAGCATCTCCATGTTGTGATGCTGCAGCATTCTCTGTAGTCATTAGGGATAGGTCTAAAACTAGGCTACAGACTGAAACAAAGCAGATTGCTGGCTTGTTTGTTGAGGTAGCAGTCCTTATCATCATCATGCACCAGGAATAGAAAGGAGGGGACTACATCAAGGCAGGCCTTGTTTACACTGAACAGTTTTCTAAGAGGGTCTCATGCGGTCTCTCTGGGTCTATGGAAGATTTTTTTTTTTTTTTTTTTTTTTTTTTTTTTTTTTGCCTCGTATCCTAATACCTTTGTTGCAGGATGTCCTGTGAACACGCTCTAGGAACCTAACACCTTGGGCTTTTCCTGCCTCATTTGTTGTGTTATGTTACAAAAAGATACTTCCCTTAGCCTAGATCATTTCTTTTCTGCTGTTATCATGAAGGCTTTCAAGGCTACTCAATGTGGACCATTGTTTATTACTTGCAGGCTCACTGGACCTGTACCTTCAGCATTCCCTGAGAACTATACCAGAGAATGAATACCTGTTTTTCAACAGGCACCCCCAAGTCACTTATTATTAGACCCTGGTTAGCACCCTTTATTCCTATCCTATGCTGATATAGGAATATGGTTATCCAAAGTAGCGTCACCTCTTTCCTCTCTTACTATATACAGCTCTTTTTATATTGTACTGGACCTTCATCCTGAGTAGGTCTTGGCAGCAGTTTCTCTGACTCTTTGATTTACCTAAACTCCACTGACTTTAGCATTGACATTGTAATACTTCGCTGAGATGGACAAGCACCCTCTAAGAGACAGATGGGGAAACATCTATGGAAGGGAGGACCTCTATGGTGGAGAATAATTGTGCAGTGTTTTTCTCCCTCAAGTGGCTTATGGAAAAGTAGGAGGGGCAAATAAGGCTTAAAAGTTTCAAGGGTATATGAGGTGTGCAATACTCAGAGACCCTCTCCATTGCAAAATGGTTCCCTCTATCTAGGATGCATGCTCCCTCACAGGATTTCGTCACTGACACTACAGACATGCCTTGGTCCTTGAGCTCTCTTTGCTCATCAGCTGCCTTACAGAAGCTTGGTTTGCATCAGCTTCTGCTGCTTGCCCATCCCTGAGATGGAGACTGTGCTGTAGGCCCAACTACATGCAGGTGATTGAACTCACATCCACTGAGTCAGCCCCTGAGTCACCATAGCAACAGAGAACCACCACCCTTCTCCAATGTCATTGGAAATGGCATTCCCTACTTTCCCAGATATCTGCATATCCTCAACAGCAAATGTCCTACCTCTCCATGGGACAGCCATTCCAGCAAATTTGTAATGTGGGGTGTGTAGCAACCTAGCAGACAGCTTGAACCTGTCCCTGAATAGATGCCACTGTAGTCTCCTTGCTTCCTGTATAGTCAATGCTATGCTGTACCAGTCAACAGTTGACCCAGTGCTTTCCTTGAACACTCCAGAAGTAACTGTATCTTCTTGCATCATACAAGAAGTCACAGGAATTAGTAGAGCTAAAGGTTTCATTAGATCCCCATCCCCCAAATACAGCAGGAAGGAAGCAGGATTGGAAAGGGTGGGACCCAATGTGATAGTCTTGACCAGTGAGTCAGGCAGGTGCAGAACACAACATGTTCTTACATTTATGCTGTGTTGAATCTCAATGGTCATGTCACATGCTTCTAGCACCTGAAACACAGTGGACCATGGAGGCCATCATAACAGACTGACTGACTGAATGAATGAATGAATGAATGATGGGTGCTTCAGAAAGTAGAACATGAGTGACAGCTGTGAAGCACTAGGATTTTGCCATGGCTGCCTTCACATAGCAGATTCACCTTTTACTGCACAGTACCTCACCCCCCACAAAGCTCTTCCTAGGGGATGCTTTTCACCTGTCCCTTATGCAGTAGTCAACTGTCTGTATGGTAAATACTTCCATGGCTAATTCTTACAGACATCTGGAGATCTGTTAGCATGGGTTTGTGCATAGCCTACTGTAGGAAAATGTGTTTTTCAGCATCAGTACATACCATAAAGTGAGATCAGCAGGCATTTCCTTGTCTGATGCTCCCTGTAAGTGCATACTCAGCCCTATACACAGGGCTGCTGGGTGTGCTTTCTTCCTGAACTTTCAATTATGCAACTTGAACAGAAGGCGCAGCAATTAGGAATGTGAAGAAGAACGGCATGGAGATTGTGGCCAGAGAGCTTCCAAGGCCTCACAGAAAAGAAACCACTCCAGCTGGCTGGTGAGGTCCAGAGATTTTTGTTAGGTGAGAGTTCAGAAGGACGCAACCAGAGATGGCTTCTAGAGGCTGAGAAGACCATGTATGGAAGAGACACATGTGTGAAGCAAGGTAGGGACAGAGAGGACTAGAATATCAGATGAAATTAAATTCACACTCAGGTTGTTCCTTGGGTTTCACTGTAATCATTTAGAATGGCCACTTGTTTCCCTGATGAGAGTTCTATGGTGGTCTCATTTGGCTGATCAGCCTCTGACAAACGTTTGTATGCCTCTGATGAGTCCTGAATATGACAGCAGAATCCACAGAGATGACAAGCTGCTGCCCTACGGAGGTGTGAGGACAAGATACTTCTCCTTGCTTTACCTTTTGCTGCTTCTAGAACTTACCAAAGTAGCTGCTGCTGCTTCTGCTGCTGGGAGCATCAGACAAGGCAGTGCCTGCTGACATAACTCTGTGGTGTAATCACTTTGTGAACTCACACAGAAGGTATGGTGTGTTTTTTCCCAGACATCTACTGTATGGCCTAAGCTGTCACTGTGCTGAGGGTAAGGTTGAACTTAATCATCCACTGCCTCTAAGCAGGAAAAGGGGTAGTGGTGGATACAAGGTGATGAGGGAGAGTGGCCTTCAATGTCTACAAATGATGCTTGCAGAAAGCTATAGGAAAAATGTTGTTATAAAAAGAAAATCCTAACCATTCGATTTTACCAATAAAGACTCAAGAACCAGATGCTGGAGTGAAAACTTGCTAGCTTAGAGAGGCAGAAAAAGCACCCAGCTGATCTTCCTACTGAGCTGACTACCTAGAAAAAAACCCAAAGCCCTTTCTTCTTCTCCATGCTGTCTTAAATATTAAATACCCTTCTCTCAGTCTCCCTCCTTTCTGCTTAATCCCTGGTTTCTTCCTCTGCCTCTTGATTTAGGATTAACTTTATTTAATCCTGTTTTCAGAAAGCTTTTGGATTGAAGGTGTTTACTAGGGCTGAGACACACCACATTACCACCTGTTGACAGTAAACACAGCTCTTGGATTAAGGGTGTTGTCCTAAGTTTAAGCCATTCCACAACTAGAAACATTTTTTTTAAATTTTTTATTAATTACACTTTATTCATTTTGTATTCCCCCATAAGCCCCTCCGTCCTTCCCTCCGGATCCCACCCTCCCTCCCCTTTCTGCATGCATGCCACTCCCCAAGTCCACTGATAGGGGAGGTTCTCCTCTCCTTTCTGATCTTAGTCTATCAATTCTCATCAAAATTGGCTGCATTGTCCTCTACCATGGCCTGGTAAGGCTGCTCCCCCCTCAGGGGGAGGTGATCAAAGAGCAGGCCAATAGAAACAAATTTTTACAGTTCACAATCTCGGGGTTCACAATGAGATCAAATATCCTGCAACAAAGAAATGCCCTCTTACTGGATAAAATGCGCTAGCTAGTGTTTTACCATAGTATTGAGCAGAACATTTCCTCACAGTGCCATCTGCTGGCCTGTTCCTCCAACTTCACTGTGAATTAAAGATGAAGGGTTGATGAAAGTCAGGATAAGTGAGCACCTTCCATGGAAGAAGTTCTTTCATGCTTTGGGAGCAGGAGTAGGGATGGGGATTCT
Organism: Psammomys obesus; assembly: GCF_907164565.1. Classification (NCBI taxonomy): domain Eukaryota; kingdom Metazoa; phylum Chordata; class Mammalia; order Rodentia; family Muridae; genus Psammomys; species Psammomys obesus. The sequence goes on along the minus strand of NW_026590715.1, from coordinate 3,096,632 downwards.
TTGAATTCTGGATAGATCACTTGTGAGACATTTCTTCTCCATTTCCCCAGGTTCTTCCCTTTTCCTTCTTTGCTTCATGGTTTCTGCTGAGAAACTACCCATTTTGTGATAGTTTTAGACATATCGATATAGGATCATTTCCCTATTACTGCTTCTAAGATATTTTTCTTTTGTTCCCAGAGCTTTGAAGTGGTTTGGCTATAGATTTGTCTGGGTTTAATCTGATTCTGAAATGTATCAGTTTATGTCTTTTGACAAAGTTTGAACGTTTTTCTCTTCTTGTTCTTTATAGTATGCTTTGTGCTTCCGTCCTTGGCTTCTAGAAACCCAGAGACATTGGATTTTTCTCTATAGTTTCACCGACTTCTGAGGCTCTGTTCTGTCTTGCGGTGTATGCAAGCATGCAACCTTATTTTTAGGGTAGATCCCTCAGTGTGAAATGACTAAAGTTTTGAAGTATACATTTGTTTTTTAAGTCACTACCAAACTTTGTTCAAACTACCACTTGTGCTTGTTTTCACAAGATATTTTCTCTGGTTCTTTACTCTGCTCATCCATTCCTGCCACTGATGACCTCACTGAATTTTTTGTACTTCAGTGATCATATCTCTAATTTAAAAATTTCATTTAGGTTCTTTGTATATTCTATTACTTCCCAAGACATTGTACTTTTAGTTTATGTTTTTCTACAAAAGACTTAATTATCTTTATGTATATGAATGTTTTGCCTGCATATATGTGCATTCACCACATGCATAGTAATAAGACGAATCCCCCAAGATGCTGTAGCACACTAAATGGGAGAGGGCAGTAATGAGGCATCACTATCCTTCCCAGGCCAGGTGTCAACAATGAAGTCCCTCAGTGCCCACAGAGGCAAGATGAGGGTGTCAGATTCCTTCTAACTGGAGGTACAGACTGTTGTAAACTGCCAGATGGCTGCTGGGAAACAAACCTGGGTCCTCTGGAAGAGCAGTGCTCACGGTTAACCACTCAGTCATCTCTCCTACTCCAAGTTGTAGTTTCTTTAAGGTGAGTTTTTTATTGCTTAGTGAAGCATTTTTATGGCAGTTTATTTGACAGGTAATGCTAATAAGCATCTTCAGTGTAGACACTGTAGTTCTTTGGGTGGTAAGTGATTTTCTGTTGACATTTGCACATGCTCATATTGTTTGTCTCACTATCCTATTTGAACTGTGTTGCAGCTGGAATCCTGTGGCACTGCTACAGCACCAGGAAGGGGAGAGGCACTACTACATGAGTGGAGGGTAGGTCTACATCTTCAGCCATCCCATTTGGCTTCCACAAACCCCTCAGTCTCTAGGGAACGTTCCTATGATTCTTGCTCAATGATGACATTTTGGAATCCGAGCAAGAATTCACTATTGACTTCTGGCCTGGGAAGGTTAGTGATACCTCATTACTGCCCTCTCCCATGTAGCCTGCTACAGCATCTTGGAGGATTGGTCTTATTACCACTTGGTCAAATACAAGCTGTCTGCTAAACCTTCTTGACACCACGGAGTTGGGTAGAGGGGGCACACTGTGATGATCTCAAAATAGGACTAGAACCTGATCAGGGTTGACACAGCTCTCCTCTGAAGACACCAAACTGAAATGACCTTCTGAACAATCAGTGATCAGAACATTGTTTCTGACATTGTGGCTCTTTGAGGATTCTTGTAAGCCTCATTTGGAAAGGGTGTTAACCAGGCAGTTTCTACAGATCAGTCTAGCAGGCTGGCTGAGGGGCAGCTGTGTATCTATATCTCTATCCAGGAGAACAAGGCAGCATTGGAAAGTGGGGGAAGGTTGTGAATGATCTCCTTGGGCATTAACACCATCTGGCAGGAAGCTAAGAAGTATAGGTAGAGAAATCCAGGGCACAGGAACACAAGAGAATCCAAAAATGGGACCACAGGAATAAGTACTGGAATGCATGAAAGAGGTACATGGACAGGTTTATAAAGTACAGCAGCCAATCTTTCTGTGCCACTGTGAGACTGTATGACTTGGACAGTCCTGGTGTGTGCCTGGTACCATGAAAAGCCAAATTCTGGGCCCCGCACAAATGCTGGCACACAAAAGTTATTTAGTAGATAGCTGCTGTTCATAGCTCCTGGCTACAGAAACACATTCATCCATTCCTCAGTGTAGGCTGCCAGAGCTAGGAGCAGATATGTTAGCAAGATCCCAGGTTTCTGCAAACCTAAAGGGTCTGTCTTGCAAGCAGGAGGCGTGAAAGCTGGAAGCTCTTGGCAGGAAGCTCACAAGTTTGCTAGCTCCTGCTTCAGAGGCCTAGAATAAGGACTAGGCAGCCCAGGATGGTAGAAGAAATATAAGCTAGAAAGCTAGAGAATAGGAAGTTAGAGCCTCAAAAGGCAATTGTTAAAGGGCACATACCCTGTGCCTAGATTTGTGACTACCTGAGTGCGTACTAACACACACACTCCCTCACAAATACTCCACCTTATGATCATATTCACAGAGTGGAAGTAGCTCCCCAAACTGAGACCTTTCACTAGACTAATGTCCACACATTATCTCTGGCCCCCATGTGAGGTCTTCAGATATGTCCACCCCACGCATACTTTATAGAGAGGACCTCAAAACCTAAAAAAGTCAGGCCCCCAAACCAAACTTACATCCAATATTGCTTCCCATAACTAGTACCCTCTCTTCCAACTAAGGAGCCAAAGGAGCCTAAACAGCTATCCCCTGGTTCTAAAACAACAAAACAAAACAAAAAAATCAAACAAACAACAACAACTAAGTCCTTTCTCCCCATTGGAATTTTCAATGTGAATGAAAAGTCAGGTTGAAAAATTGTTTTTCATAGAGAGGTATCAGTTAAAGGGCCTGAGCTGTTCAGAAAAGGTACTTGAGCTGGCTGGAAGAGCCTGCTAAAAACATTGTTCCAAGCAGCAAAGGTATCTAGCTTCAGGCACAGAAGCTGAAATAAATGGAGGCTTTGTAATGGAGTAGTTCCAGGGAGATGTTTTCCAATCTACATGGTGACTTAGTGATCTAGCCTGAACTATTGGTAGAGAAGTCTCCTACATGCACCTCCAGAAGCAATTGATGTAATACCAGGCAGATGGTGTCAGGCTACCTCTGGGCAAGGAGGAACATAGCTTAGTGTACACAAAGCTTTGTTGTTAGGGAACAGAAACAGAGGTGAATGTCACCACAGATAAATACACCTGCAGCTAGCAACCTTCACAGGTCCTTAGCAACAACCTGGCAGCCGAACCATGAAAATATTAAAGCCAAACAGAGGGATATGGGCCTCATGCACATCTTGGACATTGCAAATGGAAGGCAGAAATTAGCTCCTCAAACCAGTACATGTTGAGCCCTTGGAAGTGATGCCATCCCAAGGTGCACTCAGAGTGAAGTGATCTTGGGAGACATTCACCTGGCCACTGACTCACTCTTACCCATCCACAGGTTGGTCAGCAGAGCCACAGATGACATTCTGAAGCTCAAAGGATTCTGTTTCTGAGAGAAATCTGAGCAGGCCCATCTTGAGCATGTCAGGGCCAGGACACAGCCTCCACTGGAGGAAGAGGGGTAGGCTCACAGACACAATCTATCTTTTTCTTTTAACGTTTATTCTACTGTGTGCACACATGTGTGGGTCCACAATTTTTTGAGTGTATGCCACATGTGTGCCCTTGGAAGCCAGCAGAAGGTGGGAGATTCCCTGCAGCTGGATGTGTAGGAGGTTGTGAGCTGTCTGGTGTGGGTGCTGAGAACTGAACCCAGGTCCTCTGGAAGAGCAGGGAGCTCTCAACTGTTCTGACATCTCTCAAGCTCTAAGTATAAGCTTTTTCTTTTTAATGAGTGGACAAGAGGCTTTTCCCAGATGCAGTCTTCTGTATATTATGCTTCCCTCTTTCATGGAGGTGTCTAGAGCAGTGAGCACCACCTAGAATTAGCTGGAGCCCCTGATTCTTATATGCTAGAGAAGGCACACATCCAAGCCCTGCAGGCAACTCTCCATTTACCTTGATAAAGGCATTCTGGAAGATTAGACCCTGGGATACCTGGTACCAGGGACTTCAGTAGATTGCAATTGCTTTTACTTGATCTCCTTACAGAAATATAGGTGACTTCCAACAGTTGTACCCATAAAAAAGTCCCACCCCAAGGAGGATGCAACTTCTCCAAAGCTTCAAGGATGGAGTTGCCTCTCCTCCTTCTCCTCCTCCATGCTCCAGTACCTGCTGAGCCCACATGCAGCTGGTGACAAGAGGGAGTAAGTGGCTATAATTTGAGGCGAGGCTCAGATGACCCAGCCCTTACTCCTGTGAGTGAATGCTAATAAGCTCAGCATTTGGAGAGTGTGGTTCAGGCAAATAAACACAGCTGCAGTGGTAAAGGTACTGACAGCCATTTTATACCCAGAGAACAAAATTCACAACAGCCTTCTTCATTCCCGCTCTTGCCTGAGAAGCTTTAATAGGCTGAGGTCAGGTTGAAAAATCAGAAACACTTCCTGGGTCAGAGCAAAGGGAAGTGACCAGAAACGTCCCCCTTCCCCCTTCATTCAGACAAAATAGAGTTTAATGGCGACAAGAGGGAGCCTGCTCACTTAGCAACAGTGACATGCTTGAAAATATCTGATTAGGCACTTGAGTTTTAAATATTTGGTTTTAAGTTTATGTTTTAAGAAGTGAGCTAATCTGTCGCCATTCAGTGTTAATAGTTGAACATCGGCGCTTTGGCGTCCCCTGGTGGATACTTTTGGAATCTCTGCTTTAGCAGCCGCCCTGGGCTTGCCTGCTGCAAACTCTCTGCCCATCAGGAGCTGAAGGGGCTTACCAGTGGGAAGAGTCTGGAGCTCAAAAAGGAGCAGAGAGGAAAGAGGGGAGAGCTGGACAGAATGATAGGGTAACGAAAACAAGGACCATTAAGAAGGTGATGTGGAACACCAGAAGCAAGCAAGGGTTTGTGTGGCCTCTTCCATGAGCTGTTCATCTCACAAAGTATTTGATACCATGTGTCACCCAGGGCAGTAGTTCTGGCGGGACTGGTGAAAGGCACAGCCCCTAGTCTGTCTCTTTGTGTTCCTTGGGGTTCCACATGTGCGTTTAGGGAAGCAAGTCTGGTTGAGATGCAATTCACTTTCCTCTTCTGAAGCCAAGGGCAGTCTGAATGGCCACAGACGGTGAAGATTCTGGCCTGGCTGTTTCCATTCAGTTTCCAGACAGCGTGAGAGTAGACTGCCATGGCTGCCTTGTGCCTCTGGGCACAACAGCTCCTGAAGAATAAACTCAATATGCTCATCACTGAATGTCATCAGTTTTCACCTAATCTATTATCAGTTTAATCTATTATTTTGTTTTGTGTTTGACCTGATATTTGTTATATAGTGGACACTGGCCTTGGATTCCTGATTCTTCTGCTTCTACCTCTAAATGCACTACACACACACACACACAAATCTTTTAAATATTTCCTCACATGGATCATTCAAACTGGATACAACAATTATTTACTTACTCCTCACATTTTTGAGATAGGGTCTCACAGGGTAATCCTAAACTCACACCACCTCCCCCTGCCACTCCTACTTAATTGTTCGTAGTTCTGAGATTACAGTGTGAACTGCCATACCTGGGTTTAGTTCCTCCCATCCTCTACCTCCCTTCCTTCCTATCTCCAGTCCTCTTTCTGTTTGTCTACCTATATTTTTCCCTCTGTCCCTCAAATCTCTCTCCCTCCTCTCTTTCTCTCTCTCTCTCTCTCTCTCTCGGTAGTTTGGGTGATGTTAAGACAGAATCTTAAATAGCCCTGTCTAGCTGTGAGCTTCCTTTGAAGCCCACGTTGTCCTTGAACTCATAGGCATCATTTGCCCAGTTCCTAAGTGCTGAGGTAACAAGGCTATGCCACTGTTGTCTGAATACCTAGCTTCTACTTTATCCTTTTAAATAAATGTGACTATTTTTTTTATTTTTTATTAATTACACTTTATTCATTTTGTATCCCCCCATAAGCCCCTCCCTCCTCCCCTCCCGATCCCACCCTCCCTCCCCCTTCTTTATGCATGCCCCTCCCCAAGTCCACTGTAGGGAAGGTCCTCTTCTCCTTCCTTCTGATCTTAAATGTGTCTATTAATGCACCTATAATTCCCTCTACTTCTTTTATTCTGTTCTTCTCAACTTTCTATCAATTGTTACACAATCTAGGATCCTAGGGAAGCAGACTGTAAAATCAATGTAGAGGGAGAGAGAGATAGATAAAGAGAGAGCTCCTAGAATCAACACTAGTGAAAGGGAAGAGGAGAAGGGAGAAAAGGAAAATGCGAAGAGATCAGGATTAGAGGTTATGATCTTAGGAGCCTTGAGAGGCTGACAGAACCTGCTAAGCTTACAAGTCTTCACAGCTAAGTAAGAACAGCAGAGCCCACTTTTATACAATGACTGAGAACTACTATCCAAGTGAAGGACCTGTCTAATGGATATCAGACACTTGTCCATACGGAGTCAGCAATAGCATAGACCACAGGAAAAACAGGAATCCATAAGTTCAACTGCCTCCTGACAACAATCATGTAAATAGTAGCCTATAGCCTTTGAAGACCTAGATAGACGCTCTTCCAGCCCCTCATCTCCTCCTGCTTTCGTAGTCTTTATTTTTTATTACATGGTTATGAGGATATTTACTTTATTGTACTTACCTTTATTGTTCTTTTCTTAGTTCTCCTCACTCATAAATTTATTTAATTTAGTTTACATGGTTTTTCTATTTGGAGGCAGTATTTTTTTTCTTTTACTTAGTTTTGCTTTTCTCCCTTTCATTTCCCATGTGTTTCCTTTCCCTCTCTGCTATATTTCATAGCATTTTGACTTTACCTTATTTTAAAAATACTTTTATGCTTTTATTCCTTTTATTTATTTAATTTTTCATAGAATTTATTTTGACCATATACTTCCCTCCTCTAACTCCTAAATGCTCTCCACCTTGTTACCCACTCAACTTCATGTTTTTCTCCCTTTCTCTTTAAAAACAGAATCAAAACAAAATAAAAATCAAACATGAAAACCAATAAGACAAAAAAAATCTAAATAAAGCAAAATGAAACAACACACGCGCACACTCACACACACACAAAAACTCACAGAGTCCATTTTGTGTTGGTCAATTATTTCTGGGCAAGGAGCCTGCTCTGGAATATTCCTTCTTACCATTACCTGATTTTATTTTTGAAAACTTTTATTTATTATTGGGAGATTATTTTTCATTTTTTCTTTTATCTTACCTTTCTCTCTTCTCCTCCATAACAGCCTTCTCTACCATTCTTCTATCTCATTTCATTTATTTAAACATTTTTTAAAATTTTTCTGCTTTCCCTATAACCTTCATTTATCTCTTAATTTGTTATTTCCACAATATATTAATTATTTGTCTGATTGCTGTAATAAAAACAATTTAAAGAAGAGAAACTACTGAACTAGGGTATACTGAGGTTGGTAAAATGCCAGATGAAGATTTTCAAAGTTTTCTAGTAAAATTGAGCAACAACTCAAGAGAAGATATAAACAAAGGTATTAATTCAGTACAGGTTGTAGAGAGAAAAACTAGAATCATAGAGAGAAAAAAAATCAGAAAATGCATGAGAAAATAAGCAATGTAGATAAAAAGTCAGCAACACAAAAGAACAATATCAGCAAGGAAATTGAAGTTTTGAGAAAAAAATGGAAATGTTACAAATGTGTAACTCAATGAATCAAATACAAATGACAGGGAAAGTATTGCCAATAGACTCAGTCAAGCATAAAAAAGATCAAGGATGAAGGACAAGACTGATGAAATACTACATCCAAGCGTCATTAAGGGGCTTGCTTTATTTATTTATTTATCTCTATTTATTTATTTATTTATTTATTTATATTAAAAAAAACCTTTTTATTGATTCTTTGTTTCATATCATGTACCCCAGTCCCACTCATATCCCCTTTCCCTCATATCTTCCAGTTGCCCTTGTAAGCTCCCCACACATAAAAAACACAAAAACAAACAACAACAACAAAACAAAGCATAAAAAACATCTCATCATGAAAGCTGTAGTATGTCACACTGTATCCCACAGTATATTACTGTCCACAAATCTTCACTTGCATATCTTCATTGCAGTGAGTCATTGGTCTGGTTCAAGATCTCTGGCTTCTGTGACACCATCAATATTGAATCCTCACTGGGACTCCTCCCAGCTATCTTGTTGTTTCCTTGTGTCATGGAGATCCTGCAACTTTGGCACAGCAGAACTTGCTCTTTCAGGCATCTCAGCCATTCACAGATGATACAGATTTGGGGATGTACCATTTCAAAGCACTGGATCTGGGCTTGCATAGTAGTAGCAGAATTGGTCAGCCCACCATCTCTTCCTTATCCATATCATCAGGGTGAACCCTCTGACTAAGCCACACAATGCTGCCACCAGCAGGATGCAGGGTCAACTTTTCTGCTTTCATGCTCTGGGGAGTGGGGCCACTCACCAGCACCCATGCTTCCAGAGCCAACTCCAATATGCTGCCCAGTCGAGGCACAAGAGCTTACTCTCCCAAATAATGCAGCCTGTGAGGTGTTGGGACAATTCTCCTGTGCTATCACCATCAAGGCTAGATCACCCACACTTTCTTGACCAGGACCAGCATAACTGTGCTGCCCAGGTAAGGTGCAGGGCCTGCTCTCCTGACTGCTACAGGTGGTGAGGGGCAAGCATCACCCCTGCACCCATACCACCTCATGGCAGATAAATGGTGGGGCCAAATCTCCCAAGCTCTCACCCTTGGGGCTGGTTCACCTGCATCCCCACCACCTTACATCTGATCCACAAGCAAGAAGTATACACACACACACACACACACACACACACACACACACACACACAGAGAGAGAGAGAGAGAGAGAGAGAATACACTAACTGAGAATGTCACAAGCTTTTGAAACCTCAGCACACACCTCCAGTGATACACCTCTAACAATGCCGTACCTTCCAATCCTTTCCAACCATTTCCACTAACTGGAGAACAAGCATTCAAATATATGAGCCTGGGGGTGGGGGGGTCAGTCTCATTCAAACTATCACACATAAATATTTGCATATCTATGTTTTATACTACTCACCACGACAAGAAATAGAATCATCCAAGGCAACCATCAGCAGAATAGAAAAAGAGACTGTAGTACATATGCACAGTGGAATTTTATGTACCCATTAAAATGATGACATTTTCACAAAAGATGGATGCAACTGGAAACAATTATGTTAAACAAATAAGCCAGACTCAGAAAGCAAATACTGCATGCATTCTCTTACATGAAGAACTTGGGATTTGAAAAATGTATGTATGTATTGACATATACATGTTTATAATTTATAAAACTAAAAAGAAGAATGAATTTTAAGCAAGGTGACTAATGACATAGTAAAATCTTAATGTAATGGGAAAGCAGAGTCGGGACTAAATGGGTTTCTTAGCTTTAATTGTCAACTTGGCACAGTCTAGAGTCATCTAAGAGGAAAAGGGGAGGTGTTATCATAGTTATCAGCTGGGAATGGTTTAGTATTGAACCAAAACCCAATTGGCAGTGATTGTTGCAATGCTACTTATCTGCCATTTTAGAAATTGTATGAGGCAGTGTTCCAGAAGGGGTAGGGCTCCAATGGCCAATATGGGGTCAAGGAGGGGAAGAAGCCAAGGTATAAGAGGGTCTGAGTACCATGGTGTAGGGGTGTTGGGTGCATAGTGTGCCCAGAGATGTTGGTGGAGATCTCTCAGTGCTGTGTGTCTTGTTCTACTAGCCCAGATTCACTGGCATAGAAGCAACATTCCTCCTCCAACACAATGCAAGGCCCTCCCTGTTCATCAGTCAGTAAATCTAGGGCTCTCTGGTTTTGTAGAGCAACCCCCTTCCTAGGGAGGTGATCTGTTTATGGAGAGACTAGAGACTGTCCATAGTGGAAGCCATGGGCTGGTCAAGCTTGTTCTGGAAGTCACTAACAAGATGGTGTATTTGGATGAGGGCTACTTCAGTGGCTCCCATGGCTCCTAGAAAGAAGGTGAGACCCAGTCTGATGAGCAGAGGGAAAAAGATCTCTCTTTTCTTTCAGTCTCCCCCCCCCTCTTTAAAGTGAGTTCCTCAGGTTCATAGAGATAAACCTAGGAAACAGTCATTATCATGGTACAGAAATCTTGAAAAGGGGGGTTAATGCAGGAACCAGTAGTATTATTTTATGAGAAAGGAGAGTCATGGGTTAGCACACATTGGCCTTGTGACAGTGCTGTTACAAGAACATACAGGATGGGATCTTCAAGAAGGCACTATAATTCAAAATATAGATTGGAGAGAGAGATGTCTTGAAACATTCATGTGGGCAAGGGTCCATGTGGTTCATGAAGCAGGGTGTTAATGGGAATAGCTGCTAATAGTGGCTGGGAGACGGAAACACAGAAAAAGCATTGAGAGGAGTTGTGGTGGGTGTTTAGGGGAACAAGGGGAATACTGAATGTATTCTAGCCAAAAGAGCATGGCTTGGGCCTACTTCTGATTTTGATTCTTCTGTTGAAAAATGTTAATGTGGGTAAAAGACGGATTTGGAGACAGGAACAAGCTGGCAAGAGAGGTGCTGGTAGACTATGGGATATTTAGAATAGCCATTAGAGTAGAGCTTACCTACGACTTCCATTTGCCATTGTTCATCTCAGGGATAGAGACTGAAAATGAGTTTTAAGGTTGACAAGCATGGTGCCACCATGACTGGTGGATTCAATTTGACATCCCCAGTGTCTGCAACCTCCATGCATGGAGGCTTGCTGGGAGCAGTTAACCTGTGTTGCTGTAAGGAAAACAGAGGAAAGGGATGGGGATAGTGGAGATAGAATTGAGGTGTAGAGGAATATCATTCCTGGTCCAGCATCCTTCAAGTGGACAGTCCTGGGTTCTTAAGATTCTGTTGTGTTAGTTGTCAGTCTCCCTAGCAAAGAATCTCAAGTGGTGGGTATTGGGAGGATTGGAAGAGGTTGAGTAGTGTCAGGGTTAGAATGAAAAATTAAAAACAAAACAAAACAAAACAAAACAAACAAACAACAACAACAAAATAGCCACAGGAATAGAGGAAAGGGAAACCTGTAAAGTGGCCATCAGGTCATGGATGTCCTTCCAGGAGATCTTGTTGTTTTATTGGGGGGTGGGTTTCCTCTGCCCCCTTGGTTTTTGATCCATCAGTGAGAGGGGCATCATCTTATTCAGAGGAATGGCATTGGACATTTCTGGCAGTGACACAAATATGCCTATGGTGGTCCTACAGAAAGACACAAACAATAATTCTTCCAGTTGGAAGGAGGGGGTCTGGTCCCTTCCAAATCCCATCAAAGAGATCATGCCATCGTATTAGGATGAGAGGAGTTATCACAGGTGTGTGCCAATGGAGGGACATAGAAGGGTGTTTGGAGCTCTTGTAAGTATTAAATATATTTAGAGTAGTCAGAGCCATCATTAATTGTATGTTAGCGGTGGGGTAGGTTTTGTTTTTTGTTTTATAAACTGGACTTTTAGAGTTTAATGTGTTTTTTTTTTTTTTATAACATCCCTTGGCCCTGATGGTTGTGAGGAATCTCTGTGTGGTGGGAAATTTCTCATTGTGAACACTAGGTTTTGAATTGGGAGCTAGTAAATGCAGGGCCATTGTAAGTTGTTTTTCTTTCTTTCTTTCTTTCTTTCTTTCTTTCTTTCTTTCTTTCTTTCTTTCTTAATTACACTTTATTCACTTTGTATTCCTCCTGTGGTTCTCTCCCTCCTCCCATCCCAATCCCTCCCTTCCTCAACCCTCTGCATGCATGACCCTCCCCAAGTCCACTGATAGGGGAGGATTTCTTTTCCTTCCTTCTGATCCTAGTCAATTAGGTCTCATCAGGAGTGGCTGCATTGTCTTCTTCTGTGGCCTGGTAATGCTGCTTCCCCCTCAGGGGGAGGTAATTAAAGAGCAGGCCAAATCAGTTCATGTCAGAGACAGTCCCTGTTCCTATTACAATGGAACCCACTTGGATACTGAACTGCCATGGGCTACATCTGTGCAGGGGTCTTAGGTTATCTCCATGCATAGTCCTTGGTTGGAATATCAGGCTCAGGAAAGACCCCTGTGCTCAGATTTTTTTTGGTTCTGTTGCTCTCCTTGTGAAGTTCCTGTCCTCTCCAGATCTTACTGTTTCCTACTTTGCCCATAAGTCTCAGCATCTACATTGATAGTCTGCAGGGCAGAGCTTTTCAGAGGTCCTCTGTGTCAGGCTCCTGACTTGTTCCCTCTTTTCTCCTCCTGATGTCCAGCCTCTATCTATTGAGGAATGGTCATGATGGCAAAGGTGGAGAGCATATGATGAATTAGCCTTTTTGAGTTTTCTCTCTAAATGTGAGTATGTGTCTATAGTAAGTAACAAAGGCATATTTTTGTCAGCCAAATTGGGGGATGTGGATGACATCAATTTGCTGTAGGGCATTGGATTTGAGAACTCAGGGGCTAGTGCCCATAGTTTGTAGAGCTGTGGTAGTAAGAATGGATGCACAAGAAGAGCATGCTTTTATTATCCTCTGAAGTTGAGCAGGGGGAATGTGGGGGAAGCAGTCGTGAAGCCCTTTATATTTGTGTGTGTGTGTGTGTGTGTGTGTGTGTGTGTGTGTGTGAGTGGAATTGATCCACTTGCTTGACAGATGCTAGCAACACTTCTATAGAGGCAGTCGAATCAGCAAAGGCATTTCTCTCAGATACCAGGTCTAGCAGGGGACTGACTTTCGAGATAACAGGCGGTATGTAGTGGGGAGTGTCTCTTCCCCGTAAAAGGGTGGAAACCTATACAAGTAGAGGGGGAAGTGGATTGGCATCTAATTTGACAAAGGATGTTGATAACTAGAGGAGCAAAGATTAAAGGGCCTATTGACTTCTTTTTAGGGTTAAATAAATTTCATATAGTTTCCTGTATCAGGGAGAGTGGTGGGAATAGCGGGTTTATCCCCAAGAAAGCAGTATATTATTGCCTCTTGTTTCCTCTGTCAGTAAACATTGAGGGGGGCCTGGTGATGGGCTTCTTTGTAACGAGTCGGGTGGGGGAGCCACTGCAACAGAGAGAGAAAACCCATTTTTGTTGTTGTTGTTGTTGTTAGGGTAATGGTTATCAACTTGTCCTGGGACTCTTATTAAGCTAATAGCAAAGCAGGAGTGATTTTTGAGTAGCCATTGAATATTGGAGATAGAAAAAAGGGCAACAAGAACGACTCGTTCTTTCCCTAAGGGTTTCCCCCACCCCAAGGGGAAGGATTAACACTAACTTGAACATTTTTTAATGTAAATCTTTAATTTAGTAGCTAGAGTTTAAATTTTTTTTAAATAATTTATTTAATTTTATCTTATGTGTGAAGGTGTCAGAGCCCTGTTGAATTGGTGGTACAGACAGTTCTGAGCTGCCATGTGGGTGCTGGAAATTGAACCCGGGACCTTTATAAAGAGCCATCTCTCCAGACCCCTCTCCCTAAGTCCTGTAGAGCTCTACCCCTGCCATTTTTTAATCTTAATAACCTGCCCCAGATAAAGTAAAATATTGCAGCTTATTTACATTATTTCAGCATATAAATTACAAAATGGTGTTTTCTTAAAATTATATCTTGTGATGATTAATTTTAATTGTCAACTTGATCCGATTATGAAATGCCTGTGGCATTAGTGTGGCACACTTAGGGGTGTAATTTTAAGGGTATTTAAAGAGAGGAATAACTGAGACAATATGACCTACCCTGTGGTGAGTGTCACCATTTCATGGTCTTGAATTCCTAACTGAATAAAAATAGAAAAGGGAAAAAGCCAGTTGGGTGCCACCATTCTCTTATCTTAGAATTCTGATCTGCTGAGATGTGTGCAAGGAGGCATGCTCTCCAACCATAATAGATAATATACTATGAACTGTGACCCAAAATAAACCTTTTTTCTTAAGTTGCTTCATGTCAGATATTTGATCATAGCAACAAGATAAGTAACTAATACAAATCAACAGAAAATTAGCAAAATGCCTTCATTATTTGCAAAAGACAAAGCACTACATAAGACTTTTCCAGTTATAAGATAGGTCTTCAAATTTTGGGTTCTGCTTTACTCAGTGGGAGATACGATAATAAAATACCAAGAGGGTGGAGAGATAACTCAATAGTTAAAAGGGCTTGCTGCTCTTCCACTGCACCTGAGTCAGGTTCCCATCACCCATATCAGAAAGATCACAATTCTCTGTAACTTCAGATCTAGGAGATCTGATGTCCTCTTCTAGCCCCTGTAAGAACCTGCACACACATGACATGCACTCCACCCAGATACACACCTACACACAAATTAAAAATGTACAAAGTAACTGGATGGATTATTGTTTTAATACATTTTATCCACCATAACAGAATTCTAGACAGAGTGAGTTATAAAAGATTCTGAAGGCTGGATGTCCATGCTCATGAGGATGGCATGTCATTTTCTATGTTTGTAAAATGACAAAATATTGAAAGGTCAGAACAACTATAGAGGTTATGGGAAGGAGAGACTTTTATAACAAAAAATCCCTTATTGGAGCCTTCATAAACAATGTTTCTCCAATAGGTCACAGCTCCCAACTTTGTTTCACTGAGCAAAGTTGCAAACACATAAGTATGCATTCAAATAATGCATTTATAAATAATGGAAACAATCAAGACGTAACAATAGCCATGTTATGCTGAGAGCTCATTTGGGAATTCACAGTGTTGTCATTTTGCTGTGTTTGCCTCCCATGGCAAAAAGAGTTCTGTGAGGCTGTCCTGTTCTGTGAGGCTACTAAATCCCATTCATGAATGCAACATCCTTATAATTTTCCTCAGTGACTCCACCTTTTTAGAATTAAATTTATTTATTTTTTACTCACTTTATATCCTCATTGTAGCCCCATCCCACCTTCCCTTCTTGTCCCAGCCTCCTTACCCCAACCTTTTCTGAGAAAAAGGGGATCCCCTCTTCCATCCACCCTAGCTCCTCAAGTAGCATAATGACTGAGTGTGCCCTCTTCTCCTGTGGTCTGCCAGGGGGAAGTGATCAAAAAACTGGCAGCAAAGTCCATGTCAGATGCAGTCCCCACTTTACTTACTTGAGGACCCACATAAAGCCTAAGGTGCCAATTGGCTACATTTTGTGTGTGTGTGTGGGGGTGGGTGTTTAGGTCCAATTTATGAATGGTCCTTGGTTGATGCTTAAGCCTCTGCAAGCTCCTCTGGGCTCTGGTTAGTTGGCTCTGTTGGACTTCTTGTGGCACTCCTGTTATCTTCAGGTCCTTTTCTCTTTCCTCCCACTTTTCTAAGAGACTTCCTACATATCACCCAATGTTTGGCTGCGAGTCTCAGCATCTGTTTTGAGGCATTGCTGGGTAGAGTCCCTCAGAGGACAACTCTGTCAGGCTCTCATCTCCAAGTTTAGCAAAGCACTATTCATAGTGTCAGTGGTTGGCACTCTCCAATAGTGTGGATCTTTGGTTGGGCCAGGCAATGGTTGGGTGTTCCCTCAATCTCTGCTCTATCTGCTCTGTCTTTATCCTTGCACATGTTTTAGGCAGAGTAAGTTTTGGGTAGAAGGTTTTGTGGGTGGTTTGGTGTTCCCCTCCCTGTACTAGCAGACTAGTCTAGTTAAGGAGGGTCCTCTTCAGTCTCTATGGCCTCTGCTACTAGGAGTCTCTGCTTGATTCTCCCTCATATCCTCCCAGGAGCCTACCCTGACTTAGGTCTCCAGCTTGCCACAGAGATGCCCTCACCCTCAGTTTCTCTTTTTTTCTACAGGCCTTCTTTCCTCTCTCTCCTGTGACTCCACCTCTTAATATCATCGTATTAGGAGTTGGAATTTCAAAATATGAATATTGAATGGTATACAATCATTCAAACATGCTCCTAGAATTTTTTTATAATAATTCAATTCTTTCCCAGTGTACTTTGGATGTTCTTTTCATCCTGCAGGCAGAACAGTAACCCGGATGCTCGCTCACCTTCCCTTGGTCTGAGAGTATGATGACTCATAGAACTATTATTTGTAGTTAGACTTAATACTAAGATTCTCCACTGAGTCTTGATGCAAATAGTTAAAGCTTTTATAGAGACAGTTGCAATAAATGAATTCTATCAAAAGGAATCCACCAAATTGTGATTGCAAATGAAATAGCTTTGTAGGGACAAGATGTACTCCCAACAAGAGAGCCTTATGTCTCTCTCCTCCCACTGCTTCACTTCTAATCTCGCTGCAGAAGGAAACATTTCAGCCAGGAACCAAGCAGAAATTATAACATTATCTTCTCAGACTCCTGAATTCACATCAGTACTTCAGAAGGGCTTCTTTGTTAATAGAAACTAAAGATAGTTTTGAAGGCCAGTTCCTTCAATCTTTTCCAAAGGCAATTATGTTTGGATTTTGGATTTATACCTATGCAAGCATTGCAATCTACAAATGTAAGTTTAGCAATATTCATGTGTTTCTGTTACCTAAAGTAATTTTATATGTCTATTTTATAAGATAATATAATTGTATTTCATATTTTGTTGATGATGTTTAGAATGTTTACTAGCATAAGGGGATTTTAGAGTTAGTTAAATTACTTTATCTTTGTTATACATACCTTCTTTTTGTCTGGGGAAAGCAATATTTTTTTTCATAGATACCATGTGTTCTCTCAGTATACAAACTGAGAAACTTGTGAGAGAATAGGCCCATAACTCATTGTCATTTTTGTAGGTGGAAACAGTGAAGCAGGGAGAGGAGAACGTATCAGCCAAGGTTAAATATCAAGCTCATCTTTTAAACATTCCAGGGTATCTTACAGGATCTTGAAATGCTTCATAAAACTGTTCTAAAACTTCTTTTCTGAAAACTGTCTTTTTAAAAGCAATAAATATTTCTGTTTGTCAATTTCATATGTATATAAAGATATGTAGTTATTTTCCCCTATTATCTTATAGTTCTCTCCTACCCTTTTAGCAGCCTTGCATCTTCCTTAATATCTTTCCTAGATTTACTAGGTTTTGTTTTGCTTAGTGTCCCACAGAGTTTAACTAGAAAAGTTTGGGTGGCATGAGTTTGGAACTAACCATCAGAGCCTGGTGGACTTACCACTGAACACACAACTGGGTACTATACCTCCCCAAGTCTTCCAGAATCTGTCAGTTGCCAGTAGAGTATATGGTATGGCCCTTTGAACCACATCTCAGATAGGAAGAACCAAGTTGTATGATCTTAGTGCTAGTGTAAAGAGCTGCTATGAGTTTTGATTGCCATGGTTCCATCATGCTTAGAAGATGGCATTTTGCAACACCATTCTTCTGACCCTTACATTTTTATATACAAATCAGTTTACATGATTACTTTTTTGGAAAAGTTGTGGTGTTCTGGGGATAGATTGGGTGAATTTTCCAAAACTATCTTGAGCAGAACTCATGACGTTTCAAAGCCCCATAAATTCTGAAAAAGACCAGACTACCCAGTATAAAAGTGAACATTGAAAGAACCCACATCAGGTGCTGAGACGTATAAGCTCCTGATTTTTTATCCATGAATCTGTATTCCCAAAGACAATGTCTTGTGTCTTAGCACAAGTGAGGACAGTTCTGTTCTGGTTAAAAGTTTTTATTTTATTTATTATTATTTTTTTATTTTGTTTTGTGAGACAGGGTTTCTCTGTGTATTCCTGGCTGTCCTGGAACATGATCTGTAGAAAAGGCTGGCTCAAAAAGCTGTTTGCCTGTGCTTCCTGAGTGCTGGAACTAAAGGCAGGTGTCACCATCACCCAGCCATCCATAAAACATTTAAAATTAATTTTCTTTACTGAAAAATGTTTTCCATTATGGGACCTTTCAAGAACGATTTTTTTTCCAAGATTTTTTTTTTCTCAAGATGTTTTTTTTTTTTCTCATAGTTGAAAAATGTTATCCTTTTTGTGCTACTGAAAATGTCAGAATCTTTTCTCAGCTATAACACTAACCACAGCAACCTGAAGGAAGTAACATGAATTCTGATATTCAGAATTAATTTGTAAGTCTTTTGCGATTAGATGAGGTATGTTTATTTAGTTTAAAACAAATAAACCTGTTGTGTCACAGGTAAGTTTATATGTTTATGCCACATTGAGCTTACCACTGTCATGTCTTTAGTTTGTTTGGTCCTCACTATTACACTTAAGATGATGGCTTGCATACTTTCATTTTAAAGATCTGCTTGAAGCAGTTTTTTTCTTTGCTGTTTTCCTCGCTGCCTATGCCACCCTCTTCCACTAGAGGGTGTTATTACCTCCAAGACTACTACAGTAATACACAGTTTTAAGAATTAGACAAGCTGAAGACAGGTCTGTGCTTACCAAAAAGACCAATTAGTCTGAATTATTGGTATCCATGTCCCTCTCCTCCCAAGTCATGCACTGTTTCATCTTTACCTGTTTTTAAAAGTCTCAAAAATATCTATTGAGAGGGTATTGTATATAAAATATACTAGGGTGGGCACTGAGACATGATTTGAGTTAAAAACAGGCTGGGATATTAGCCGCATACAGTAAGTAGAGTGGCGAAGAAGGTAAATAGCATACATTATTCTCTGGCATGCCGTGAATAAAGAGAACAGTATCATTCGTATCACTCCATTGGCAGTCGCCTGAGGCTCTGGAGGTCAGGAGGAAAGGAGTGGTAAAAGCTATCTCCAGGTCTAGGATCTGACTGTGTAGTCCCGTGGTCTCAGATATCAAATGCACCAAAAAGTAGAAATATTTATTGTAGCCATTTCATTGGTTTTTTTTTTTTTTCAGTTTTAGGGCAATAAAAAAAAATGTACAGAAAACCACATATATAGAAATAAGTATCACCCCATGTTCCTATCAACAAGAATTTCCCATTTTTTCTTTTTCAAAATTTAAAAGATTATGTGTGTACACACACACACACACACACACACACACACACACACACGTATCTATGTCTATCTCTATCTATCTATCTATCTATCTATCTATCTATCTATCTATCTATCTATC
>NW_026590715.1:3039472-3077558 GCF_907164565.1 Psammomys obesus | reverse complement strand
ATCTATCTATCTATCTATCTATCTATCTATCTATCTATCTATCTATCATCTATCTATCTGCATGTACACCTGTGTGCCAGAAGAGGGCATCAGATCACACTATAAATGGTTGCGAGCTACCATGTGGTTTTTGGAAACTGAACTCATGACCTCTGGAAGAACAGATATTGTTCTTTATATATATATAATTTTTATTTTTTATATTAATTACAGTTTATTTATTTTGTATCCCAGCTGTAGCCCCCTCCCTTATTCCCTCCCAATCCCACCCTCCCTCCCTCATCTCCTCCCTGCACCTTTCCAAGTCTACTGATAAGGGAGGTCCTCCTCCCCTTCCATGTGACCCTAGTTTATCAGGTCTCTTCAGGACTGGCTGCAATGTCCTCCTCTGTGGCCTGGCAAGGCTGCACCCCCCTCAGAGGGAGCTGATCCAAAAGCCAGCCACTGAGTTCATGTCAGAGACTGGAAGAAGCTAGCTGTGCATGCATATGTTAATTTATTGCCCTCTGCCACCTTGACTTCCCAGCAATGAAGGAGTGGAACCTGGAATTGCGAACCAAATAAGCCCTTCTCCCTTAAATTACATTTATTGGGGTATTTTTTTAAATCGCTGTAGCAGGACAGGCAGTGTACACAAAAGGAAACATGAAAGTGGAAAGAAATTGTAGGGGGACAGGCACAGGGAAGGACACAGATGGTGGCACATAGGGCTAGGCAAAGCAAAGTGTTTATAAAAATGCCATAACGAAAACTGTTACTTTGTATCCTAAAGTTAAAAACAAATTAAAAGTTTTAAAAAGTAGGATTTTTTTTAAAGTACACTATAGTAAAATGTGTAAAATTCAGAAATATGCCAATCATCTGTAACCCACTACTTTGAATCATAATTAATGTTAATTGTGATATATTGCTCCCTAATGTTTTCTACACAGTTTCTTCTCCTTCTTCTTCTTCGTCGTCTTCTTCTTCGTCTTCTTCTTCTTCTTCTTCTTCTTCTTCTTCTTCTTCTTCTTCTTCTTCTTTTGGAGTTACACAGTAAAATTTATAGCAAAGACATGACACTCATAACAAAGTCACTGATTTACACTGTTAACAGAGAGACATCATTGTGTTATTTATAAATAGAATGTGTACAGCAAACGCCATGTACAGTAATTTTCACTGTTTAATACATGAACTAGAGCTGACTTATGATCTTATTAATGTGATAACATTAGTGTGATATCCCATGTAAAGTATGATCAAATAAAATCTTGGGAGCAATTAACCTCAGAAATTATATATTTCTTTAATAAATTTGTTTAATGGTTTGCTATCCAAAGTATTATCAAGTAATCATTGAAGAACTCCCACAAAACTGAGACCATGTCTAATAATCGTTAGTAGGGTCTACACAGTATCTTTTACCTATTTTTACTTATTTTTATTTTTTAAGCTTTTTTTAACTTATTACAGTGTATTCACTTTGTACCCCTCTTGTAGCACCCTCCTTCCTACCCTCCCAACCCTAACCTCCCTCCTCCTTCTCCACCTATGTCCCTCCCCCAGTTCACTGATGGGGGAGGTCCTCCTCCCCTTCCTTCTGACCCCACCCTATCAGGTCTCATCAGGACTGGTTGCATTGTCTTCCTCTGTGGCCTGGTAAGGCTGCTCCCCCCTCAGGAGAGAGTGATCAAAGAGCCAGCCACTGAGTTAATGTCAGAGATAGTCTCTGTTCCCATTACTATGGAACCCACTTGGACACTGAACTGCCATGGGATATATCTATGCAGGGGTTCTAGGTTATCTCCATGAATGGTCCTTGGTTGGAGTATCAGTCTCAGAAAAGACACCTGTGCCCAGATTTTTTTGGTTCTGTTGCTCTCCTTGTGGAGCAGCTGTCCTCTCCAGATCTTACTATCTCCCCCTTCAACCCATATGCCCCTCAGTTGAGGAATGGATACAGAAATTGTGGTATATCTACACAATGGAATATTACACAGTAATAAAAAAACAAACAAACAAGGAAATCATGAAGTTTGTAAGTAAATGGTGGGAACTGGAAAAGATCATCCTGAGTGAGACATCCCAGAGGCAGAAAGACACACAGGTATATACTCACTCATAAATGGGTATTAGATACATAATATAGGATAAACATACTAAAATCTGTATATCTAAAGAAACTTATCAAGAAGAAGGACTCTGGCTAAGGTGCTCAATCACCCTTCGGAAAGGCAAAGAGGATGGACATCAGAAGAGGGAGAAATCAGGAAACAGGACAGGAGCCTACCACAGAGGGCTTCTAAAAGACTCTACCCTGCAGTGTATCAGAGCAGATGCTGAGACTTATAGCCAAACTATGGGCAGAGTTCAGGGAATATTAATTTTTATATTAATTACAGTTTATTCACTTTCTAACCCAGTTGTAGCCCCCTCTCTCATTCCCTCCCAATTCTACCCTTCCTCCCTCATCTCCTCCCATGCCCCTCATCAAGTCCACTGATAGGGGAGGTCCTCCTCCCCTTCCATCTGATCCTAGTCTATCAGGTCTCATCAGTACTGGCTACATTGTCTTCCTCTGTGGCCCAACAAGGCTTCTCCTCCCTCAGGGGGAGGTGATCAAAGAGCCAGCCACTACGTTCATGTCAGATACATCCCTGTTCCCCTTACTAGGGAGCCCACTAGGATACTGAGCTTCCATTATCTCCCCCTTCTTTCATAAGACTCCCTGCACTCTGCCCAAAGTTTGGCTATGAGTCTCAGCATCTGCTTTAATACCCTGCTGGGTAGAGTCTTTCACAGGCCCTCTGTGGTAGGCTCCTGTCCTGTTTCCTGTTCTCTCCCTCTTTGGATTTCTGAATGAGGATTGAACATCTTACCTAGGACATTCCTTCTTGCTTAGCTTCTTTAGATGTACAGATTTTAGTATGTTAATTCTATATTATATGTCTAATATCCACTTATAAGTGAGTATATACCATGACTACACACTGTCTTAAAATGATCCTTGTATTATAGTTATTACTTTATACTATATTTTTATTTAATTTTTATTTAGTTTTTTAGGATTTTCAATATTCTGCTTTAAAATTTTTAATCTTACATCAGTTGAGGCTTGCTTTGTGACCAACTACATGGTCAGTTTTGGAGAAGGTTCCATGTGGTGCTGAGAAGAATGCATATTCTTTTGTGTTTGAAAGGAACGTTCTGTAGATATTTGTTAGGTCCATTTGATTTATGATAGCTGTTGGTTTCATTATTTCTCTGTTTAGTTGCTGTCTCAATGACCTGTCCATTGGTGAGAGTGTGGTGTTGAAGTCTCCCACTATTAATGTGTGGGGATCAATGTGTGATTTAAGCTTTAGTAATGTTTCTTTTACAAATGTGGGTGACTTTGTATTTGGGGCATAGATGTTCAGAATTGAGATATCATGTTGGTGGATTTTTCTTTTGATGAGTATGAAGTCTTTTTCCATCTCTTTTGATTAATTTTGTTTGAAAGTCAATTTTATTAGATATTAGAAAGTTTATTTTATAAGATATATTATGTATGAATGTATTTTAAGTTATTAATAGATATTTTACTAGATATTAGATATTACCATTTCATTAATTTCATTTATAAATATTCTTTGTTTTGTGGATTTAGTGTTTTGATAATTATGTGGTGGGATGTAATACTATTCCAGATTGTTTCTTTGGTACATTTGCTTGGAAAACCTTTTTATAGCCCTTTTTCTCAAAAGTAATGTCTATCCTTGTTGCTGAGATGAGTTTCTTGTATGCAGCAGAATGATAGATCCCTCTTATGCATTCATTCTGCTAGTCTTTTTATTGGAAAATTGAGTCCGTTGGTGTTGAGAGATATTAATGACCAATGATTGCTATTTCCTGTTATTTTGATGTTGGTGGTTGTAGTGTGCTTGTGTGTTTCTCTTCTTTAGGTTTTGCTGCAGTGGAATTATTTCCTCTGTTTTCTTGGGTGCGGTTAACCTCCCTGGTTTGGAGTTTTCCTTTTAGTATCTTTTGTAAGGCTGGATTTGTGCACAGATATTGTTTAAATTTGGTTTTGTCACGGAATATCGTTTTCTCCATGTATGATGATTGAAAATAGTTGGGGCTGACATTTCTGGTCTCTTAGTGTCTGTAAGACATCTGTCTATGCCCTTCTGGCTTTCAGATTTATTCATTTCCTCTTTTAAAAAAAGGTCTTTATGAGCTTCATAACAATAGATTTAAAGTCTTTTTCTTGTGTTTCAGTTGTGTTAGGATATCCAGGGCTTGCTGTGGTAGGATAGTTGGGTTCTGGTGGTGCCATATTGTCCTGGCTCTTGTTGGGTATGTTCTTATGTGGGTCTTTAACTATGTGGTTGTCCCTGGTGTTGGCTGCTCTTTACTGGTGTCCACTGGACTCTTTAGAAGGCAAGAAGAGCTCTGGGTCAGAGGCTGGATGTTACTGGGCTCCTGCAGCCCTCCTTGGGGTGAAGGGTAGAACTGGGTGATCCTGAGGATCTGATGGTCTCCTTGGTAGGACGGGTAGGACTGTTGGCCAGAAGCTGATGATCCTGGAGCCCTTGAGCCCTCCTTGGTAAGGCAGGTAGAGCTGTGGGTTGGAGGTTGGAACCCTGTCCATGGGGACCCCTGCAGGAATATGGAGCCTGGGAGCCCATCTTGGGAAGGTGGATAGACCCAGCATTCACTTGGAAATACAGATGTGGGCATTTGAAGGTCAGCAGCATGGTCACACACTTTCTCGGCAATCACTGAGCTTAACCTCCTCCCAGGCTCCTAGTCATGACTGTCTCCTCTTGTGTCTCCTGGCGTAAAACAAAACAAAACAAAACAAAACAAAAAACAAAACACAAAACAAAACAAAACAAAAAACAAAAATTGCTTTAGGATTTTGATAGTGGCCCATCCTATAGATGTAGCAAGAATACAGATAATAATGGCATCGATTAGATATTTTGTTAGTTTCCTTTTTTCTATTAAACTTATATATGCTTCTGTATGTAAATGTGACACTCCGAATCATTTTTCTGCAATGGAGTTTCTTTGTTGGTATTATAAATTAAAGGACAACATTATAGCTTTATTTGGCTAAATAATACGTGCTTATTATACACCATGTAGAAAACATGTACCCAAAGAGGAGAAAAATTACCCATCTTGCTATTTAAGGATATCCATTATTAACCCATCCTCTATACTTCATGTGCTCTTTCACAAGCTTTTACTTAATGTAGTCCTGCACATTTTTTAGTTTTGCGATTTTTTTGTGCTTTCACTGATTAAATAGAACTTCATTGTATAAAATAAGTACAATTTATTTCACCAAGGTGTTACAGTTGAACATTGATGTTATCTTATTTTCCCTGCATTGTAGGTTGTAGACAAAACACATGTAGCCATTGTTTTTATAAGCATATTTTTGTTTCATTTAAATAAATTTCTGAACATTACATGTTTTTTTCCACATGTATCCATATTTTTAAGGTTTTAAAAGGCCTTCCTTCCTTCCTTCCTTCCTTCCTTCCTTCCTTCCTTCCTTTCTTCCTTCTATCTTTCAGAGACTAAGTATTGGATTCTCTTCCCTTCAGATCTGAAATTCTTGGGATTACTGACTATTTTACCAATTTGACTACAAATAATATTTTATTTTTGAGACTTATATTTCTTTAATTCCTAATGAGACTGATTCCCCCTTTTGTCCAATTTTCTGTGCTGGAGTGGGGATTTTTTTTTTACTTAATTTTAAAAGAAATTTAAAAATAAGCTTTGAATACCAATTTATTCTTGTTCATGAAGATTTTTTTCTTTGACTCACTGTGAGAACTACAAGCCTCTATTTTCTAATATCTTAACTACACTCCAAAAATTATCCCTCTTATAGCAGCACTCTGGATTCGTTTGCTAATGTGCCATTTAGGACATTTGCATCTATATTTGGAAGTGACATTACTTGGTTGTCTATTTCCTTCTGCATGCATTTATGTGGATTTTTGTCAGGTTTTGTGGTCAGGATAACTTTAATTCTAAAAAATGAATGGAGAATCTTTCTTTCTTTTCCTTTATACTAGGGAACACATTCAGGGCATGGAAATTATCTGTTCCCTGAGAATTAGGAAGAATTTACTTGTGAAGCTGTCTAGGTAACAATCATGGGAGGAAATAGTTTTTTTTTTTTTTTAACAGCCTAATCTCCCCATGTTTCATACTTGTTTGTGATTCCAGTTTGCTAATTTTCTTAGCAAATTATCTGTTTTTGAGATTTTCAAATTTGATAACATTTTCTGTGTTATTGAAATATATCTTAATGCACACATAGAACAAATCAATTTTTACTGCATAATCAGAGTTTGACTACCATCACCACAGTCACCACAACACATTTACACTTTGAAAACCTCAGAAAGAAATCCATTAAGTAATCACAACTCATTTTCACTCAAATGCCACTGCACCACACACACCACATCCTGGTCATAGTCAGTCACTAACTTATTTTTGTTTATAAAAAATTACCTATTCTGGCTACTGCATATGAATGAAATCATACACTATATTGACTTTTATGACTGACTACCATGTATATGTCAATATTTCTTTTTTATTATCATTTATTACAATTTATTCACTTCATATCCCGTCTGTGGCTCCCTCCCTTGTCTCCTCCCAATCCCATCCCCTCTCCCTCTTCTCCATCTATGCCCCTCTTCTAGTCCACTGATAGGGGAGGTCCTCCTCCTCTTCTATTTGACACTAGCCTATCAGGTCTCATCAGGACTGGTTGCATTGTCTTCCTCTGTGGCCTGGCAAGGCTGCACCCCTCAGGGGGAAGTGATTAGAGAGCCTGTCACTGAGTGCATGCCAGAAAAAGCCCCTGCTTCCCTTACTAGGGACCCCACTTGGAGAATGAGTCTATGGGCTACATCTGAACTGGGGTTTTAGGTCCTCTCTATGCATTGTCCTTGGTTGGGTTATCATTCCTTTCAAAAACTGGGCTCCCAGAGCTCAGTTTTTACAGCTCTGTTGGTCTCCTTTTGGAGCTCCTGTCTCCTCCAGGTCTTTCTATCTCCCCTTTTTTTTCATGAAATTCTATACCCTTTGCTCAAAGTTTGCCTATGAGTCTCAGCCTCTGTTTTGATGCCTCTATCAAAAGAGTCTTTCCGAGGCTCTTTGTGGTAGGCTCCTGACCTCTTCCCTGTCTTCTTTCAGTGTCTGTCACATTTGCCCTTCTGAATGAGGATTGAGTATCTTCCCTAGTGTCTTCCTTGTTGTTTAGCTTCTTCAGGAGTATAGATTTTAGTATGTTTATGCTATATTATATGGCTAATATTCATTTATGAGTGAGTATATACTATGTGTCTCTTTCTGCCTCTGGGTTATCTCACTCAGGATGGTCTTTTCTAGTTTCCACCATTTGCCTGCAAATTTCATGATTTCCTTGTTTTTAATAGTGGAATAGTATTCCATTGTGTAAATGTACTACAATTTCTGTACCCATTTCTCCATTGAGGGACATCTTCCCTCTTTTTAATTTTTAAAAAATTAATAACCTACTTTTTCAAACAATACTAACATTTAAAATCTAAATATATAGTACACAGAGTTCCCCTAAGCATCTTTTCCCCCAACACCTAAACAGTTTGTTTAACATTGTACCTTTTTGTGATATATAAATTGATAAACTAATATTGATATGTGATTATTAAAGTTCATGTTTTACACTAGGGTTCACTATTTATATTGTATATTAGGGTATCTGAAAAATGTCTCGTGTCAGGCATCCTCCATTGCAATATCATAAAGTACAGTTTCTATCACTAATTCTCAACCTGTGGGTCACGACCCCTTTGGGGAATCAACAAACCTTTTCACGGGGAGGTCATCAGATATCCTACATATTAGATATTTACATTATGATTCAAAACAGTAGTAAAGTTATAGTTACAAAGTAGGAACAAAAATAATTTTATGGTTGGTGGCCATCACAACATGATGTACTGTATTAAAGGGTTGCAGCATTAAGAAGGTTGAGAACCACTGGTTTAGATGTAGAAAGCACAGAAGATTTTTAAGGCAGTCTTTCCTTCTTCCCCTCAGGTTCCTAGCAACTGTTGATCTACTTATTGTTTCTTCCATTTCTCCTTTCCAGAAAGCTATAATTATAATTACACAGTATATGGTATTGGTAGACAGGCTTCTTTCAATAAATAATATGCACACACACTTCTATTATTTTCTTCAATTAGATACTATATTTTATAGCCTAAAAATATCCCCTCGTGTCTTAGTTTGCCTTCTAATTGTTGTGATAAATATCATGGTCAACTTGACCATACTGTACTATACTATACTGCCTATAGTCCATCTTGAAGGAAAGTTAGGGAAGGACTTAAGGTAGAACCTAGACTCAGGAACTAAAAGCACAGTTGTCAAAGAACACTGCTTACTGGCTTGCTCTTCTATGCCTTGCTTGTTATAGCATCTAGGAACAGCCCAGGGGCTGTACCACCCACAGTGGGCTGGGCACTTCCTCATCTGTCATTAGTTAAGAAAATACCTCACAGACTTGCCTATAGGCCAGTCTTACAGAGGAATCTTTACAATCGAGGTTCTCTCTTCCAAGGTGACACTAAAAACAGTAGCAACAAAAGCAAACAAACTAACCATATTGTGGTTATACAATATTTTCTGTACCAATATCTCTTTTGATATAATTTATGTTTAGATGTTCCCCCTATTTATTTATTTATTTAATTAATTTATTTATTTGTTTGGTTTTGATTTTTCAAGACAGGGTTTCTCTGTGTAGTCTTGGCTGTCTTGGACTTGCTTTGTAGACCAGGCTGGCCTTGAACTCAGAGATCTGCCTGCCTCTGCCTCCCTGAGTGCTGGGATATTCCCCCATTTTTAATTGAAAATTTTACCTCCTTACTGTTGAAATTTGTTAATTCTTTGACTATTTTAGATATGAGACTTTCATTAAATAATTGTTTTGAAAATTTTCTCCAAGCCTGATGCTTCTCTTTCAGTTTTCCTAGAATTGCAGAATGTAAATATTTCTTAAAAGGTGTGATGATTTTATTCAATATTCCATATAGATATACAACATTTTAGTTTATGGATTGATCACTTGGTGACTACTTGCATAATTTACTTTTAACTATAATAAACAATGCTATTATAAACATTTGAGTAACTCAATGTTTTATGTCTGAGAACCTGTCCAAATTTTCTTAAATGTGTACCATTTTACTATTATACAAGCAGAGTAGGAGGACCCCATTTTCTCAGTTTTTGCAAAACTTTTTATTATCAACGTTTTCTATTACAACATTTATATAGATACAAAGTGGTATTTTCTCATGTCTTTATTTGCATTTCCCTAATCACTAATGCGACTGAGCATATTTTCATGTACTTATTTGCCATTTGTATATCTTTGCTCTTTCTGATATTCTTTTTTACATGAATTTCCTTGATTTCTCTGATAATTTCCAATATTTACTTCAAACATTGACCTTACTATAAAGAGTTTCATCTGTTTACTAGACATTGACATCCACATTGAACCTCAGAATCTGTGTTTTGTAATATGAAACTCATCTCCTCTTCCTTTACTATGTCCATTATACCATTATTCTTGTAATAATCTCCAAATTAAACTTAGTATTTTATTTAGATGTGAGATAGTTGGAATAGAGAAAAGTCTATCTATTGTCATTATTTCAGGACTTCTTTGCATCTACTTTTTCTTTTTCTACTTCTCGAGCTCTATCTTTTACTGTGTTTAATCTCTTACTTTATTGGTTGTTCTATTTTTCATTTTATCTCGAGTTATTTTTAACTGTATCTTAAATGGCCTGCATTTTACTGATCAATATATACTTTCTTTCTTATTTGTATTTGTGTGTACATCCAAGACTTGAAATATTACTTACATTACTTACACTTCTAAAATACATATTCATAGTCATGACATATTCTAAAAAGTTTAGAAAACTGATAGGACAGATGTCCTATGTGCTATACAGACTTCCTGAGCTTCCTTTGTTCTATCGGACATCTCAATCTTGACCATAAATTTGATACTGATTTTATCTTTCTAGCTGAAGGCAACATTCACTTGGAATTGTCAGAACAGAAATCTCACCATCATCCTTTTTCCTTTTTCCTTCCCTAAAGGCAAACATTCACCAAGTTTATCTCTCCTTATCATTATACCATTTTCTGTTCAAAATTTTATCTTCTGATAGATTATTGCAATCCTATTTTCCTATGTCTAGTTTCTTAGTATACCTACTCAATTTCCTTCAAGCAGTCAGCTAACACAAAATGATTCTTTCAGACTGAAACTTTAGGTAAACCATGCTATTGAAAAGAAAAATAAAAACAAGCATACTATTTACAAATCAAAATAGAAAAAAAAACTACTCAGAATGTCAATAGATTCATCTGTCTTTTATTCTGTGTCATATTATTCAACTCTTTTGCTTATATGTTAATCTTCCTTACTACTCTGTGAGTCCTCCAGTAAAAAAAAATGGTGCTCATATTTTCACAGTTATTCTATGCTCAGGAAATGTTTATGGAATTAATGTTTTAGAGAACACATGAGATGACCTGCTTTTCTTTTCTTTTTGAGTCAAGGACTTATTTAGTAGAGGCTGGTCTCAAACTTTGTAACCAAGTATGTCCTTTAACTTCTGATCCTATGAGTCCACCTCCCAAGGGCTGAGATTATAGGTTTGCATCTCCTGTCTTTGTTTAAGGGATGCTGAAGATGAAATTGAATATTTTGTGCACACAATGCAAGCATTCTACCAACTGAACCACATTGCTCATCCTTTTCTTGTTTGTTGTTGAGACAAAGACTTACTATGTCAGAATGGCCTTGAACTCATGGCAATCCTCCTACCTCAAACTTTCATATACTGAGTGTTGGGACCAATTAATGAAGATGAAACACACAGCAGATTTTATATGAAAAAGGTTTATTAGATGGAGATGAGGAGAGAGAGAGAAGGAGACAGTAGGACATGATAGGGAGAAGACAGAGGGGGGCATCCCGACAGAGAAAGGGGAGAGGGCAAAAGAGCCAAGAGGGCAAGAGGCAAGAGAGAGCAAGAAAGAGACAAAGTAGTGGGTTGATCCTATTAAGGAGCAAAGTAACCATGCCTGCCAGGTATGGCCACCTGGCAGGTACACATAATGACATCATAGGTTGCTAGGCAACACAGAAGCAGGTGCCTAAATACTAACACTGAGTTTAGAAGCATATTCCACTACATCTGTTGACCTTTGAAAGTCTAGCTATATGACTTTGAGTATGCAAATAATATGTAACCCATGCTTTATTTTCTCTGCTAAATCAAAGAAATTCAAACATTGAGATTTTTTTTTGGAGGTAGAAATGACTATTAGGCTAGAATAAACAGGAGATTATAGATATGAATATTCATTAGTAGATATAGATTCATGCATGTCCTGGGACTTCTGCATGTAAACGATTTACTTCCAACTCTTACCTATCAGCATAATTTTACCTCTTCTCATTGCTCTAGAACAATGAAATCTCTGATTTCTTTAGTAGAATGGACAAAATGTCATATAGCATCATTGATGAATGCCTGAAAAAAATTGAGATTTTATTCTCTTTTCCCCCTTGGCCATAGGCATATGTCATTAGAATAGTTATTGACATCCTCTCTGTTCATTAAATGTAAGCTATTTTAACAATGAAATTCCCTCATATTACTGCCTCAACTATATACCAAAATATCTAGTAAACAATAGTTTCATTTTATTTTTAGGAATTTAGATTTTCATACTTTATTTCTTTTTCTTTTGGTACTGCTTTATAGATTTATTCTATTACACTCTTAATAAGATTGAAGAAGTTTTTCTAAGTGAGGATTGATCATCTTACCCTGGGTCCTCTTTCTTGTTTATCTTCTTTAAGTGTATAGATTTCAGTATTCTTTTCCTATCTTATAGGTCTATATAAGTGAGTATATACCATGCGTGTCTTTCTGCTTTTGGGATACCTCTCTCAGGATGATCGTTTCTAAGTCCCACCATTTGCCTACAAATTTCATGATTTTCTCATTTTTAATTGCTGAGTAGTATTCCATTATGTAAAAGTACCACAATTTCTGTATCCATTCCTCAACTGAGGGACATCTGGGTTGTTTCCAGGTTCTGGCTATTACAAATAAAGCTGCTATGAACATGATTGAGCAAATGTTCTTGTTGTGTACTTGAGCATCTTTTGGATATATGCCTAGGAGTGGTATAGCTGGATCTTGAGGAATCACTATTCCTAATTAATTGTCTGAGAAAGAGCCAGATTGATTTCCAAAGTGGTTATTGTACAAGTTTACATTCCCACCAGCAATGTAGGAGGGTTCCCCTTTCTCTATAACCTCTCCAGCATGTGTTGTCACTTGAGTTTTTATTAGGGAATCATAAGAAAGAAGGGGGAGTTAATATGACCTGGAGAGGACAGGAGCTCCACAAAGACCAAATATATCTGGGCACAGGGGTCTTTTATGAGACTGTTTTTCCAACCAAAGACCATGTATGAATATAACTTAGAACCTCTGCTCAGATGTAGCCCATGGTAGCTCAGTATCCAAGTGGGTACCCTAGTAAGGGGAACAGAGACTATTTCTGACATGAACTCAATGGCGGGCTCTTTGACCTCCCCCACCTCCCCCACAAGGGAAGAGTAGCCCTTCTAGGCCACAGAGGAGGACTTTGCAGACAGTCCTGAAGATACCTGATAAACCAGGGTCAGATGAAAGGGGAGGAGGTACTCTTCAATCAGTGGACTTGAAAAGGGGCAGGAAGGCGATGAGGGAGGGAGGGAGGGATTGGGA
This sequence comes from Psammomys obesus, assembly GCF_907164565.1. NCBI lineage: Eukaryota > Metazoa > Chordata > Mammalia > Rodentia > Muridae > Psammomys > Psammomys obesus. Next base: position 3,064,689 of record NW_026590715.1, on the reverse strand, counting down.
AGGAATGAGGGAGCGGGTTACAGCAGGGATACAAAGTTAACAAACTGTAACTAATACTAAAAATAATAATAAAGTTTGAAAAAGTTATTTTAAGGTGTTTTGGTATTCATTAATGTCTGCCTTTTTACCTCAAATGTTATCTGTTTTAGAACAAAATCCATGCTGATGAAAACAGTGTGATTTTTTATCATTTTTGAATAAGATAGTCTATAGATTCTGTTTATTTTGATATATAATACAATTTAACTCTGCCATTTCATTGTTAAACCTTTGTCTAGATTTGAGAATTATCCAGTTATTTTAACTGAACAGGTTTTCTGTGACTTTAGCCTGTACTTTTGTCCCTTTGTCTAAATGGATTTGTCATATGTTTAGTCACTTGAAACTTGTACTTTAGATGTTCACAACTTATTTTTAGTTTTTTACTTTTGGAGTATAATAATCATGAACCATTTACTCGGTCACTGATATACTATTTTTTTCTGCTTGAGGTAGTCTGTTAGCAAGTAAAAACCTGTGTTGTCCCTTGACTTTCTAAGCATTTCATTCCTGAAATTTGTGTTTCTTTTATTTCAAACTCCCATTTTCCTTTGATGCTGTTTCTATTTTTCACTCATGTTATTCAAATAGTACTTCTGTTCTGTTATCCTACATCACTAGTCAAATTTTTCATATTTTAAAGCAAAAATAATATTCTGAATACCTGACAAAATATTGCCAAATAGATGATTTGATTGATATGGCAATAAGTAGGTAACATTCATTTTAAATTAGTACACTATTTATATGTAAATCAATGTTACAAAGTTTAGAAAGTTTATTCTCTGAACTGGGTTAAACATCCATTAAGAATTTATATTTACATTCTTTTTTTCATTTTTTTTAAAAATTCTTTATTAATTACAAATTATTCACTTTATATCCCCCCTGTGGTTCCCTCCTCCTCCCATCCCAATCCCTCCCTTCCTATACCCTCTGCATGCATGCCCCACCCAAGTTCACTGATAGGGGAGGTCTTCTTTTCCTTCCTTCTGATCCTAGACAATTAGGTCTCAGCAGGAGTGGCTGCATTGTCTTCTTCTGTGGCCTGGTAGGGCTGTTTCCCCCACCCCTCAGTGGGGAGGTAATTAAAGAGCAGGCCAATCAGTTCATGTCAGAGACAGTCCCTGTTCCTATTACAATGGAACCCACTTGAACACTGAACTGCCATGGGCTACATCTGTGCAGGGGTTCTAGGTTATCTCCATGCATGGTACTTGGTTGGAGTATGAGTTTCAGGAAAGACCTCTGTGCTCAGACTTTTTGGTGCTGTTGCTCTTCTTGTGGACCTCCTATCCTCTCCAGATCTTACTATTATTTCCCACTTCTTTCATAAGATTCCCTGCATTCTGCCCAAAGTTAGGCAATAAGTCTCAACATCTGCTTTGATAGTCTGCAGGGCAGCGCCTTTCAGAGGCCCTCTGTGGGGAGGCTCCTAACTTGTTTCCTGTTTTCTTCTTCCTCTGGTGTCCATCCTCTTTGCCTTTTGGTGTAGGGATTGAGTGTTTTAGCCAGAGTCTTCCCTCTTGATTAGTTTCTTTAGGTGTACATATTTTAGTAGGTTTATCCTCTATTATATGTCTATATGAGAGAGTATATACCGTGTGCATCTTTATGCTTCTAGGATAGCTCACTCAGGATGATCTTTTCCAGATCCCGCTATTTATATGCAAATTTCATGATTTCCTTGTTTTTTATTGCTGAGTAATATTCCATTGTGTAGATATACCACAATTTCTGTATCCATTCCTCTACTGAGGGGCATCTGGGCTGTTTCCAGCTTCCAGCTATTACAAATAAGGTTGCTACAAACATGGTTGAGCAAATGCACTCACTGTGTACTTGAGCCTATTTTGGGTATACGCCTAAGAGTGATATAGCTGGATCTTGAGGAAGCGCTATTCCTAGTTGTCTGAGAAAGAGCCAGATTGCTTTCCAGAGTGGTTGTACAAGTTTACATTCCAACCAGCAGTGGAGGAGGGTTCCCCTTTCTCTACAACCTCTCCAGCATGTGTTGTCACTTGAGTTTTTGATCTTATCCATTCTGATGGGTGTAAGGTGAAATCTCAGGGTTGTTTTGATTTGCATTTCCCTGATGGCTAATGAGGTTGAGCATTTCTTTAAGTGTATCTCTGCCATTCGATACTCCTCTATTGAGAATTCTCTGTTTAGCTCTGTACTTCATTTTTTAATTGGATTACTTGATTTGTTGCTGTTTAACTTCTTGAGTTTTTAATATATAATGGATATTAGTCCTCTGTCAGATAAAGGGTTGGTGAAGATCCTTTACCAATCTGTAGGCTGTCGTTTGGTTCTGAAAACAGTGTCCTTTGCTTTACAGAAGCTTTTCAGTTTCATAAGGTCCCATTTATTGAGTGTTGCTCTTAGAGCCTGTGCTTTTGGTGTTCTGTTCAAGAAGTTGTCTTCTGTGCCAGTGAGATCAAGGCTCTTCCCCACTTTTTCTTCTAAGCGGTTTAGTGTGTCTGGTTTTATATTGAGGCTTTTGACCCACTTGGACTTTAGTTCTGTGCAGAGTGATAAGTATGGATCTATTTGCATTTTTCCACATGTAGACATCCAGTTAGTCCAGCACCATTTGTTGAAGAAGCTGTCTTTTTTTCCATTGAATGGTTTTGGCATCTTTGTCAAAAATCAGGTATCGATGAGTGTGTGGATATATGTCAGGGTCTTCTATTCGATTCCATTGATCCACCATTCTGTTTCTATGCCAGTACCATGCAGTTTTTAGTATTGTTGCTCTATAGTACCGCTTAAGATCAGGGATGGAGATACCTGATTAGTAAAGATCTTTTACTGTAGAGAATTGTTTTAGCAATTCTGGGTTTCTTGTTGTTCCACATGAAGTTGAGAATTTTTCTTTCCATGTCTGTAAAGAATTGTGTTGGTAATTTGATGGGAATTGCATTGAATCTGTAGATTGCTTTTGGCAAGATGGCCATTTTTACTATATTAATCCTGCCAATCCATGAGCATGGGAGATCTTTCCATCTTCTGATATTTTCTTCTAATTCTTTCTTCAGAGACTGGACATTTCTTTCATACAAGTCTTTGACTTGCTTGGTTAGGTTCACACCAACTTACTTTATGTCATTTGTGGCTATTGTGAAGGGTGTTGTTTCCTTAATTTCTTTCTCATCCCTTTTGGCTTTTGTATACAGGAGGGCTACTGATTTTTTTGAGTTAATTTTGTATCCAGCCACTTTGCTGAAGGTGTTAATCAGCTGTAGGAGTTCCTTTGTAGAATTTTTGGGGTCACTCAGGTATACTATCATATCATCTGCAAATAGTGATACATTGACTTCTTCCTTTTCAATTTGTATCCCCTTGATCTCTTTCAATTGTCTTATTGTTCTAGCAAGGACTTCAAGAACAATGTTGAAGAGATATGGAGAAAGTGGGCAGCCTTGCCTTGTCCCTGATTTCAGTGGGATTGATTTAAGTTTTTCTCCATTGAGTTTGCTATTGGCTATAGGCTTGCTGTATATTGCCTTTACTATGTTCAGGTATGTGCCTTGTATTCCTGATCTCTCCAAGACTTTAAACATGAATGGATTTTGGATTTTGTCAAATGCTTTTTCAGCATCTAGGGAGATTATCATGTGGTTTTTCTCCTTCAGTTTGTTTATGTGGTGGACCACATTGATAGATTTCCATATATTGAACTACCCCTGCATGCCTGGGATGAAGCCAACTTGTTGTAGTAGATGATATCTTTAATGTGCTCTTGGATTCAGTTTGCAAGTATTTTGTTGAGTATTTTTTCATTAATTTTCATAATGGAGATGGGCCTGAAGTTCTCTTTCTTTGTTGGGTCTTTGTGAGGTTTAGGTACCAAAGTGACTGTGGCTTCATAGAATGAGTTTGGTAGTGTTCCTTCTGTTTCTATTTTGTGGAATAGTTTGAAGAGTATTAGTGTTAGCTCATCTTTGAAGGTCTGGTAGAATTCGGCGCTGAAACCATCTGGCCCTGGGCTTCTTTTACATGGTAGACTTTTGATGACCGCTTCTATTTCCTTAGGGGATATATTACCTGGTTTTATTGAGCTTTGGCTTGTGGAATTGGTCAAGAAAATTGTCCATTTCATTAGATTTTCAAATTTTGTGACATATAGGCTTTTAAAGTAAGTCCTAATTATTATTTGGATTTCTTCTGTATCTGTGGTTATATCCTCCTTTTCATTTTTGATTTTGTTGATTTGAATAGTGTCTCTCTGCCTTTTAGTTATTATGGCTGAGGGTTTGTCTATCTGGTTGATTTTCTCAAAGAACCAGCTCTTGGTTTCATTGATTCTTTGAATTGTTTTATTTGTTTCTAATTGATTGATTTCAGCCCTGAGTTTGATTATTTCCAGCTATCTACTCCTCTTCGGTGTGTCTGCTCCTGTTTTTTCTAGGGCTTTTAAGTGAGCCATTAATTTGCTTGCATGAGATGTTTTGAATTTCTTCTTGAAGGCACTTAGTGCTATGAATTTTCCTCTTAGCACTGCTTTCCATGTGTCCCATAAGTTTGGGTATGTTGTGCCTTCATTTTCATTGAATGCTAAGAAGTCTTTAATTTCTTTATTTCTTCTCTGACCCAGCTGTCATTTAGTAGCAAGTTGTTCAGTTTTCATGTGTGTGTATGCCTTTTTCTATTTTTGTCATTGGGGTCCAGCTTTATTCCATGGTGATCAGATAGGATACAAGGGATTATTTCAATCTTCTTGTGTCTGTTGAGTTTTGCTTTGTGACCAAGTATATGGTCTGTTTTGGAGCAGGTTCCATGAGGTGCTGAGAAGAAGGTAAATTCTTTTGTGTTTGGGTGAAACATTCTGTAGATGTCCCTGAGTTCCATTTGATTCATGACCTCTGTCAGAATTATTATATCTTTGTTTAATTTATGTTTTGTTGATCGGTCCTTTTTGAGAGTGGGGTATTGAAGTCTCCCACTATTAATGTGTGAGGATCTAAGTGTGGTTTAAGTTTTATTAAAGTTTCTTTAACAAATGTGGGTGCCCTTGTATTTGGGGCATAGATGTTCAGGATTGTGATGTCTTCCTGGTGGAATTTTCCCTTGATGAGTATGAAGTGTCCTTGAATTTCACTTATTTTAGGGTGTCCAGGGCTACTTGCCCCTGGATAACTGGGTTCTGGGGATGCCATATTGCTTTGTCGTTTGTTGGTTGTGCTTTTTCGCTGGCCTCTACCCATCTCTCTGTCTCAGCTGTTGTCTGTTAATTTCTAGTGCCTGCTGGGTCCTGGGGTGGGGAGAATCCACTTGGAAGGGTTCTGAAGTTCTCCTCTGCTTTTAGGGTATGGTCAACTGAATGGTGGTGCTTCTCAGAAATTGTAACAGTTCACTTCAGGCGTATGGACCTGTGTGGTAACTGTCATGTTCAGGAAGGCTCTCCTCTTCTCAGGAGAGGTCCTGGTAATGGCTGCCCTGCTGCTGGGTTTCTTGCTCTGAATTTAGTGAGCAGCAGCTGTTGCTCTTAAGGTGTAATTTTTGGGTGCAGCCAGCCCTCTTAAAGAAGCAGGGATTCCCACAGTTTTGCCAGTTTAGCTAGGGATAACTGGTTGAACCTTAGAGCAGTATCTGAGGGATGCTGTAATGGCGCTCTGGCTTTTGTAGGTCTGAGGATGCAGCTGTGTGCCCCAGTTCCCTAGTGGTACTCAATAATGGCGGTTGAGCACAGTGCTCATGCCTGCAGTAGAAGGCTAGGGCCTAGAGTCTGTGTGAATCCAGAAAGTCTTCTGGAGCTGGGTGTCCTGAGCATTGGACCTGATGATCCCCCCACTGTGGGGTTTCCTCCTGACAGGGACACCCAGTCTTTGCTTTGGGGACAGCCATATTGTCTGTGATGGCTAGTAGAACCACAGGCACAGACTTGTGTGGCTCTGCCTTTCTGGCGATTTGGTGCCTGGGTGTCTGCCAAAACTGGGTATTTTTTTCCTGAGACCTTTTCAGGGTGTTGGTATCCGCTGAGTGCTCTGAGATCAGACTAGCTATTCCCCTCCCTGTGGGTTTGCACCCGACAGAGAAACTCAAGTCTCTGGTGCCCTGGAGCTCACAGTTCTATCTGGGCAGCAAGTCAGGCGTGCAGGCAGGATTCTGTGCTGGCGCCTGGGTCCCAGGCTCTGGCTCTGGGCTGGCTCCTGGGCGCCCACAGAACTCCGGGTCTTTTCCAGGGAATGTCTGGGTGTCTGGGTGACCTAAGGTTGGTCCCAATCATTTCCTGCACTGTAGGTTTATCTCTCGACTGGAAATCACAGTCTCTGATGTTATGGTGCCCACAGTTCAGTCTGGGACAGTGATCAGAGCACACCAGCATGTGGCTCTGGGCTGGCCACCAAGCTCCTGGCGGAACGAGGATTTCTTCTGCGATTTAGCTGGGTGAGTTGAATCTGATTGAATCCCCCACGGTGGGGTATCCTCTCATCTGGGAAACACAATCGCTTGTGTTTTAGGGCTGCGAGTTCTGACTGCTGGTCACTGTGCTGATCCTGCTGTGCTGCTGGTCAGAATGAGAGTTGTCTCGGCGCCGCCATCTTGGCGAATCTCCCCTACATTCTTAATTTACTCAAAAACTTGTTGCCATCCCCACCCCTTAGTGGATACAAGATAGGTACAATATGCCAGCCTATAACTGAAGTACCACAAATTTAAAATGCTGTTGTGAACTTATGCCATATGGGTGTTAAGGTTTCCTTTATGTACCATATACTTTGGTACCATATACCACATATCTATAAGAAAAAAATTACTAGGCATGGGAAATTTCCCTTCTAGTTGTTGCTCAGAGGAGTACAAGAGACCCTGGAAATCATATAGGTTATTGCTGTTGCCATTGCTTATCTCCTAAAAGGTCAACATTAAGACCTTATTCCTTAAGACATCACACATTTATAACAAAGGATTTGGGGGAATTAAGCTGGAACTGACTTGGAAACCTCCTCTTTGACAAAGATGCTTTCATAGTATCAGAAATTCTGACACAATCTCTCCAGGCAGAAAATCAATCAATCAGTCACCCTACCTATCTGTCTCTCTGTCTGTAAAATCCTGTGAACCAGAACAATGACCAGCCTGGTAAGATATCTCCAGTGGTGCAATAGTAATACTTTTGTCTTGGAGGTATTTAACAGTTGTTGTCTAATTGGACTTAAGGCCTGCTTAATAGAAAGGAATGGATGCCTGGTACTACAAACCTAACCAAACATGGTTAGAGATTTCATAGACTTTAGAGGTAAACCTAAGCACTGCCATTTTCCCAAAATCCATGTAGTTTTTAAATGTATTCTAAATAATTATACTCACAGATAAGTTTAGTTCTTATCCCTCATCAAAGAAGCTTCTTTTTTTTGTAGACCCAAAACTCATCAAAATGCACAGAATAAGCAAATGTGGGATGACTGCATTGCCACATCAACAATACAACTCCTTTACCTAAAGCTTAGGGAACATTGTGGAAGAGGGAGTAGAAAGATTGGACTAGCTATTCAGGATGCCTATTGCCTAACAAAGTATTTTAGACATGACAAAGATGCTGTACACCTGCAATCTCAACAGTATGGTTGCCTCAGCAAGACTTACACATGTACACTGGTTGACGTGCACCATGAATGGGGCCATGTATCTCATAAGGTCCCACTTCCAGATGAAAAGCTGCAAGCAATCAGTGGCTACTGAGAGGGAAACCCAGTATTCTCAGAATATTCTCAACAACCCCCTGATAGGTTGTTCAGTCTCAAGCGGTCAGCCCTAAACGCATGCACATATAAGCAACACCAAATGGACCTGGAAAGCTTTATATAATAATTGAAGAAGTGTCATGAATTAGAAAGAACATGGTAGGGCATGAGAGGAATTTGAACAGGAGATGGATATGATGTTAGTATAGTACTTATGTAAGAAATTCTCAAAATTAAAAAGTAAATAAAACAAAATGGCATGGGAAACCCTTCTGACATGAACTCAATGGCAGGCTCTTTGACCTCCCCCCTCCCCCAGGGAGGATCAGCCCTGCTAGGCCACAGAGGAGGACTTTGCAGCCAGTCCTGAAGATACCAGATAAAGCAGGGACAGATGAAAGGGGAGGAGGTCCTCCCCAATCCGTGGACTTGGAAAGGGGCAGGGAAGAGATGAAGGAGGGAAGGTGGGATTGGGAGGGAATGAGGGAGTGGGATACAGCTGGAATACAGAGTTAATAAAATGTAACTAATAATAAAAATAAAAAAATAGCATAGATATATGTTTCTGTATTTATTTTATTGACAATCACTGGTTTAACAGTCATTTGCTAAATAAAGTCTTTTTTTTCACTAATTTTCTCTAAATGAAATATGCCCACTCATGCCTTTAATCCCAGCATTTAGGAGGCAGAGAAAGGAGGATCTCTGAATTCAAGGCCAGCCTGCTCTATGGACTGAGTTCCAGGACAGCCTGGGTTACACAGATAGATCCTGTTTTGAAAAAAAATATTTTAGGCAATTATGTGTTTTGCCAGCAGTTTGATTGTGCACCATGTAAGTGCAATGCTATAGAGGTAAAAAAAAAGTTCTAGATATCCCCCTAGAAGTGGAGTTACAAATGGCTATGAGCCATCATATGGGTGTTGGGCATTGAATCCTAGTCCTCTGGAAGAGCAGTTAGACCTCTTAATCACTGAGTGATATCTTTATCTCCCTTTAGTAAATTTTGACTATGCCTTTTTGCTAACCTGTACTACAGCTATGACAGGACACAGCTGATATTTTGTAAAAATAAACATATCTACTCTTCTATCTCTGTTTCACTCCACATACATGCTCCCCATCCTTAGTAACTGGTCAACTAAAATAAAGGAAGTAATGTTGTTGTGATGGCTAGAATTTTGAGTCTGAGGATAATAGAGCAGCATGGGTGAGAAAATAAGTTGGATGTTTCAAGGACAGAATATACAAAAGGAAGAATTTTTGAATAGGAGAGAATTCACAAGGATCTTTGAGCAAAACCAGAGACAAGTTTAGTAATGTTGTCTTGACCTAAATCACAGGCAGTTGGGAAAGAGAATACAAAGAACAATAGGGCATGGTTCACTCCTAACCGAGCCAACCCCTGTTTGTGTCCTTGTGTCTAATCTTTTATTGCAGCATGTGTTAAGCTTTGATCTGAGCCATAGGGAAGCCAAGAATCTTAATAAAAAGCCAGTTCTGTAAAGAGCCTTGGAGTGCTTGCTCATTTATAATCCCACAAATCTGACTATGTATAAGCTTAGTGTACATAGAACTCATTGCTTGGACACTTTCTAGTTGCCCAACTTCGGGGGTGGAAGAGGGGTATTACACACTGTGCTGTAAACAGTCTTTCCTGTGCTGGACAAGCAGAAATAATGAATTTTAATTAATGTTCTGCTTTCATTTGTCTGTGAAATCCAAGGGCCTCAGTAGCCCTGCCACATAAAATAGGGATTTGGGAGACACAAATATGTAGCATATAAAGCAACTGTGAGTTATAACAGAGAAAAAATATTCTGTGGCCTTGGGAATGTGATTTGTTTAATCTGAGAAAAGTAAATTCATCTGAGACTAAACAATATATTTGTGTTAAACTTCCAAGAGTCTAAATCAACGGTAGCTGGGTGTAGTAGTACATACCTGTTATCCTAGATTCTATTTGGGAGCTAAAAGAGAATTGCAAATTTAAGGGCAGCTTGGGTAAGTTAGTGAAACTCTGTCTCAAAATAAAATTCCTAAAAAGGGCTAAGAATGCAATGAAGGGCTAGAGCCCTTGCATGGTATTCACATGAGGTTCCTGTGAATGTAAACTACCACAGTACAAACCAAAATGAAAATCAACTATAGAAAATCCTTTCCTTTACTGTTTTTGTGAAATACAAAAAGTGTTGAAGAAAACTTTTTAGTATTTACAAAAATAAAAGAAGCTAATAGAGTAGAACTGTCTTCTTCAGCTACTGCAGGTGCAACAGCTTACATATTGGGATTAGTCCAGAAATCCTCTGTGTTCCAGGGACGGTGATGGAGCTGATAGACTCCTAGTGATGCACACAACACCAACAAGCTAGAGCCCTTTTGTCCTTTGCCAAAATCTTACATGACTCATTTGTTGAAGACTGCAGTGAGATTGAGTATCTCTTCTTAATGGTTCATCCTGTGGGTTCTGCCAGTATGGGACAAAATATGTAAGGGTTGTCAGTGGGCTTTAAAATGTTCATTTTAAAAATAGTCCTTTAAAAAAAAAAGCTTAATTATAACTTACCACAGACAGACCACACATTTCTGACTAGCTTAACAAATGAGGGAGTAAGAAAATAGTTGATGAATGTTGGTGGGTTCATTTGCATGTTGTATACTGCAACAACACAACTTTCAGCCAAATTACAAGCTTGACAAATTATGTTAACAAATTAACATAATTTGTTAATTTCTGTTTTAATTGCACTACAAACACCAGATTTCTGTCTTTTGGCTATTTATTTATTTATTTATTTAGACATACAAGTTTCTTCAAAGCAGAAAGACTTCAGCACAGTTAAATCTATGTTCTTAACAAGTAAAGCTTATTTTCATTTTCTTTTCCTTACCAACTAAGATTTCTACATTAATTATTCAATGATATATCTTAAACATTCTAGTTAAAATACACAGGGCTAGCCAGTAATTGTTTAATGCATAGAGCACTTTAATTTGTGTATAAGGAATAAGTACTTAGAACTGTAAATGGGTAAACTCAATCTTCCCATGCAGGGAGGTCGAATGAACTCATGGTTGTTATTGAGATTCAGGTAAGTGATTTCTTAGGCTGTTGTGCTGTGGAGTAATTGTAAATCTACTAAGGAGGAATTGCAAAGCAGAAATTACTTATCCTTTCCCCAAAAGCTAAATAGATTTTTTTGTCCTACAGTTTGTAGCAATTATCTGTTTAATCATTAAAAGAAATGTTCAAAAGACACACATGGAATATACTCACTTTTAAGTGGATACTAGGCATATAATATAGGATAAGTCTACAAAAATCTGTACACCCAAAGAAGGTGAGCTAGAAGGAGGACCCTGGGTAAGATGATCAATCCTCACTCAGAAAGGCAAATGGGACGGACATTGGAAGAAGAAGAAAACAGAAAACAGGACAGGAGCTTACCATGGAGGGCCTCTGAAAGACTCTACCCAGCATTGTATAAAAGCAGATGAGACTCATAAGCAAACTTTGGGCAGAGTACAGGGAATATTAGGAAAGAAGGGGGAGATAGTAAGACCTGGAGAGAACAGGAGCTCCACAAGGATAGCAACAGAACCAAAATCTCTGGGCACATGGGGTCCTTTCTGAGACTGACAATCCAACCGAGGACCATTCATGGACATAACCTAAAACCCCTGCTCAGATGTAGCCCATGACAGCTCAGTATCCAATGGGTACCCTAGTAAGGGGAACAGGGACTGTCTCTGATATGAACTCAGTGGCTAGCTCTTTGACCGCCTCCCCTGGATGGGGGAGCAGCCTTGCCAGGCCACAGAGGAAGACAATGGAGCCAGTTTGGATGATACCAGATAAGCTAGGGTCAGATGGAAGGGGAGGAGGTCCTCTCCTATCTGTGGACTTGGAGAGGGGCATAGGAGGAGATGAGAGAGGGAGGGAGGGATTGGGAGGGGGGAGGGGGCTACAGTTGGGATACAAAGTGAATAAATTGTAATTAATATAAAAATAAAAATTTAATTAAAAAAAAGAAATGTTCTAAGGATTTCTTCCTCAATAATAGTTTTTGACTGAAACCCTATAGAACAGTAAGTTTGCCCAGAATGAGGCTTCAATTTGCTGGTGTGATTTGAGACAGAGGTCTGTAACATTTTTCCTTAAAGTATCACTTAAGCTAATATTACATCTGGCTAATGTAATCATCTCTATCCAGCCCCATTAATGATAACATAAAGTTTTAAAACACCATCTCATAAGCATCAAGTACTTTGGCTTGAGTATAACCTCATGATCATGTCTTATTGCACTACTTTATTACCACATTTAAATATAACTGGCTACATCAGCAAATATTCATAGCATATGACTGAAGCCAAGCTTGTGAGTACCACAGCATTGTAAATGAATCACTTGTAGTTATTCATTTATTCCAGTGGTTCTCAACCTTCCTAATGTTGTGACCATTTGATAAAGTTACCTGTGCTGTGGTGACCCCCGATCATGATATTATTTTTGTTGTTATCTCAACTGTAATTTTGCTATTGCTATGAGTCTTAACATAAATATCTGATATATAAGATACCTCCTAAATGGGTCATGACCCACAGAACCACTGAGTTAGCTTATTTTCTTGTCTAGAAATGCCCTTCAGGTTAAGATTTCAAGAGGCTCCCCTTTCTTTATTCTAGTATTCTTGAGACCTACACTCATTTGTTTGCTCCACAATATTTATAACACTTAAAAACCACACCAATATCTTGTTCTTGTTTCCACTTTTAGACTATAAGCTATGTAAAAGAAGAAACTATGTTTAACTTTTATTCACTCTATTTCTATTTTTAATTTGGAATTACAAATTGTCAAAGTATATCTGCATGTATTTAGGTGATACAATGTGATACTACAATTTAAAAATACTAATGGGAATAAAGAAATAAACTAGTTAATATATCTACCACTTCAAAAATTCACCTATGTATCCTTTAGCCTAGCAAAGTGAAAAGGGACTCTAAATATTTTGGCAAGTGTGACACTAAATAATGTTATGAGTAAATGAGGCAAGGTGGTAGAGTTGCTGAAAGATTGAATCTGTCCCTATATGCTGAGCACTTCCAAATTAATATCATGGCTCCATTTTATCTTGCCTGGCCCTATGTGATTTATGTGGGTATACTGAAATACTTGCTGGACAGTTGTACCGTAAAACAGTCACAGACATCTCAATTTGCAGCTTATCTTGCCTCTCAAATTTCCTTGCTCCTAAGAGTAACAGCTTACATGACATCACCCAAGGAAGACAATTAACATGTTTTAGTTACTGTTCAATTACTGTAAAGAGGTACCATGACCAAGGCAACCTATAGAAGAAAGCAATTAATTGGCGACTTGCTTAAAATTTCAGAAGGTGAGTTTTTAACTATTATGACAGATAACCTGGCAATGCATGGTTCTTGGTTGGTTCTTCAGACTCCATAGACCCCTCTGGGGCCCTGGTTAGTTGACTATGTTAGTCTTCTTATAAAGCTCTTGTCACCTCTAGATCCATTTATCCTTCCCCCCTCTTTTCCATGAGACTCCTTATGCTTCACCAATATTTGTCTGAGAGTCTCAGTATGTGTTTTGAACTGTTGCTAGGAGGAGCCTTTAAGAGGACGACTCTGGTAGGTTCCTGTGTGCAAGCGTATCAGATTATCATTAATAGTGATAGAGGTTGGTTTTCTTCCCTGGGGTGGGTCTTAGTGTTAGGCCAGACATTGGTTGGACACTCCCTCAATCTCTGCTCTATCTGTTCTATCTTTGTCCCTGCAGGTCTTATAGGCAGGGTAAGTTTCGGATCGAGGTTGTTGTGGGTGGGTTGGTGTTTTCCTCCTACTAGTAGTAGTCTTGTCTTGTCAGAGGGTGTCCTCTTCAGTCTACATGGCCTCTGATGCTAGGAGTCTCAGTTAGAGCTTACATCTTATCTACAAGCAGCAAACAATAAGAAAGAGCTAACTAGGAATGGCATCGGCTTTTTACACTCCAAAGGCCACACTGAGACACACCTCCTTCAAGAAGGCCACACATCCTAATCCTTCCTGAACAGTTCTACCAACTGTTCAAATATATGAAACATTCAAATATATGAGCCTTTACATGGGCATTCACATTCAAACTACCACAATATGTGCACACACCTCTCTCTTTCTTTGTCTCTCTCTTTCACGTAACGCACTGAGACCAAAACAAAACAAAACAAAACAAACAAACAAACAAAAAACCTGATCACCCTGATCACACAGTCCCATCAGTGTGTCCTTCCAAATGACTCTTGGATATGTCCTTTCCTTTCTGCCTCCATTGAGCCAACCTACATTTGGGTACCCATCATCACTTATATATCTGGACTACTTTGAATCTTTCATCCTACTCTCTACTTCTTTGTTCTTATTTGGTAAAGACCACATCCTTCTCATAAATATGGAAATACTATTGTCTTCCTCAGTCCAGAAATCAATAAGAGCTGACACTGTGCAAAAATAACAGGACCTTACTAAGTAAGAGGTATTCAAAGATTACAAACATGATTTCAAGATTGATTTTTTTTGTTTTTGTATGGCAAATTCAACAGAATATTATTAAAATGTTTGAGCTTCTGAACAAAAGTACAGAATTATGCCAGCAAGAACAATAGAAAAGCTGCATTTCTTTTTTTTTTTTTTTTTACTATTTGTGATGAATGCTATGACCATGATACTTCGCTTAAATATGAAACATCAGATCATCTGAGTTGGACAAAAACAACATGAGCCTTATGTCTGAGTTTGACAAAAGGGAAGAAACTTATTCAACATCAGATTGAACCAGTGTAGAGTCAGTTATCAGATCCTGTTTTCTCTAATACTAAAATTATTATGAATCTTCATTTAGACATAGTATTTAAACATTTTGCATTTCATAGAGTTCTGGGGCATAATTTCTTTCCTTGACCTGATCTCTTTGTTTTGATTTTTTTTTTCTTGTATCTGCACACTAATTAGTGAGATTAGGAAGAAAATCTGATCTTGATAAAGCAATATTTGATTCAGTGCTGATTTTCAAATGAAGGTCTTGGAAGTACCAGAGGTTTTTTTTTTTGGAAGTGCCTAGGGAATCACTTGAATGTATCAGTCATTATAAAGTTCCAAGTGAATAAAACCCTGTCAACTCTGTTTCAACAAGACAGCTGTGCTTTTGCGGTGTATTTGGGCCCATACTGCTAATGACTTTAAAATAATACGTTGTAAAATATTTGAAACCTTCTGTCCTTCAGAAATAAATTTACTAGTTGCTCTTAAATTGAATATTCCAATTCCATGATTTCGTTTCTATATTTATTTGTATCCTTATCATCATGATAAAAATTCTCTAATTATAAAAAGATAAGAAAATCCAAGATTGTAGTATAAATATGGCATTTACAGTATAGATAGTCTATAATTACCTGATGGTGTAATAGTGTCTAAGGCTCAGATTTTATGGATTTTGATTCTGTGTTAGTGTAGGTAGGTCAAATCCACATAAAGAACCCCATCCTTCTTTTATAGCCAAGGAGTACAAGAGATAGATCTGCAGAACTTATATTGTCATTAGGGTTATAGATATCCTATTCAGTCAACTAAACATTTGGTCTTGATGCTGTTGGTGAACTGGATGAAATGCATGATTTCTGAGGGCAGGATAGCAGCATCTTAAAACAGCAAAATGAAGATCCATGTAAAGAAACAAATTATATTGAAAAGTGATAATATATATCACTGTGATATTTCCAAGAAGGCCGTCTTCCAGTTTCTGGCCATGGAGTGCCATAATAGGAGAGAGACAGGTACTTGGAAGTAAGGGAAATGGTACCTCCCACTTGGCTGTTTTTCTATGTTGCCTAGAAATGGCTGGAATAACTTTTGATGTCTCTCTTTATCATGAAAAATTATAACTCCTCCTGTTAATTTGTTGACCTGAGTACAAGATGCAAAATACTAAATAAGCAAAACCTCCTCAGCTTTTCAAATGCCTGCCTGTGACCCCTTACACTACTAGACTTTCATATTTGCTTGTATATATCAGTCTTGTTCCTCAAAGTGTGGACCCCAGACTAGACCATGAATATTACCTGAAAGTTTGTTAAAACAGCAACCTCTCAGGCCATTTTCTAGGGCTGCTGAGCCAGGGTGTAGATTCTAATAAGATGGTAAGCATTCACATATGTATTAATGTATGAATAACAAAACCTGGGCCTGTTTATTGAAGCTCTGCCATCATTAGCTAGAAGGACAACATCTGCCCTGGAACCATCTTCTGGCTTCACTCAGGTCTGTATGCAAGTTTGGGTGACACAGGCAGACCCTTTTCAGTCCTGAGTCTTTAGGAGTTGCCTAGAAGTGAGAAACATAAATTTTGGGTCAGCAATTCCTATTGTTTCTGGAGACTCCTTGCTTTGTGTAGAGTCTTGTGGGTTGAAGGAGGGCTAAGGAAGGGACTTGGATGACTTAGTTTATGACTGACACTGTTGAGAGGTGCCCTAAATAGCCAATGGGATGGTAACTTATTGAGATATTTTCTAACTCTTCTTAGGAGTGTGGTGGAAATTATGGTGGTGGGACTATTTCCATTTTAGAAGGAAACCGTAGTGAAACATTTATGTTCTTATCCATAGAAGATATACTATAAAGTAAACTCTTTCAAGGATTAATAATAGTTTGATTGAAATAGCTGCTAGCCTCTATTAGAAAACATGTGGATGTGGATGTGAAAATTCTTTGAACAACATACTATAAAACCAGGATACAATTTGATGAACTCAAATTACTATCTGATGTTTTTGGGGTACAGTGTGGCCAAGTTTGTAATTCTGTGTCTATTACCATCACCTGGATAATACTGTGGTTGATTGAAAATGCACATGGAAGTAAACCCAATAGATTTCTATCCTAGATTTTACATCCCAGCTTCTTCATCTGTAAAAATGCCTGAAAGTCCTTTCCCTGCCTGCCTCGCTACCTCACTAGATACCTCTCTTATAAAGCAGTGAATAAAAATAATATTTTAAAATGTATTTTATTTGTTTATTTATCTGCTTGTATCAGTGTCTCTGTGAGTCAGTGTGTGTGTGTGTGTGTGTGTGTGTGTGTGTGTGTGTGTGTGTGTGAATGAGTGTAGGTATATGCATATGAGTATGGCCAGAAGAAGACATTGATCTCCTGAAGGATGAGTTGCAGGGGTTGTGAGCTGCCCAATATGGGTGCTAGAAACACAATCCCGGTTCTCTGGAAGAGCAACAAGGACTCTTAACTGCTGAGCTATCTCTTCTGTTCCTCAAAAGTGATTTGATTGAGTGCCAAATGAAACACACATGAGGAAATAACTGTTCCACTGTTTGTTGTTTCCTTGTGAAGTATGTTCATATGTGTTTTTGTTTTAGTATGTGGCTGTCCTTTCCTCACCTTTGCAGTTTTCATGTTGCACCAATGCACACAGCTTTGTGGAAAGCCACTACCCAACCCCTACACCCCTGACACCTTCCAGCCCTTTCCATGCAGACACACTGCTGTGATTCTCATTTTTCAGTTCCACAAGCCAGGGGGAGATGTGGGATTTTATATTAGGAAACATTTCTGAAGAGACGAATAATTGCCTTTGGAAAGAGACTTCTTTTCTCTTCCAAAAATTCATATTTGTTGGTTAAAATTGATGTGTCTTTATTTTTTGGCTAGAACTCTGCAGTATTCCCCTGAGCAGTAATTACTCCTTTGGTGATGCAGGAGTTTACTAAAAGATGGGAATTAAATCTAAGAGAGTGAATCCATCTGGTACATATGTTGAACCTCTCACTGAGGCCGCTGACACTGAAATGTTAATGCTAGATTTTTATCTACTGGTATCGTTTAGATATTGATATAATGCGAGCTCATGCCCCGGGTCACCGAACCAAAGGCTGAATTCCATTTCCTTACATGGCATTGGATACCCCACACAGTGGATTCATAGCTTCCTTGTCAGAGCAAGATGGTAAGATAGGCCTTGCTTTCTAACCCAACCACCTAATTTTTAAATCCAGAATGATCAGAAAAAGTCAGCAGCTAGAAGACCAAGGACCTCCTAATACCTGTAGAATCAGAAAATATGTTGGCAAGACAACAGAATCCTCCTTTCATCTATTAGATTACTAATACTAGATTAGTCCAAAACCTTAAGTGTTTAATGACTGTGAAAAGCATTTTTCTAGGGGGCTCATTTTGAAACCTTCTTTTTTTTTATTATGGTGAAGCTAGAGTATACCAGAACCCCACTGAATGCTGTTTGGGTGAAGCCCTGGAATCTTTTGTAACTTGTGGTAAACTTTTCCCTATACTACTGTACCCTTTCTCTGAGTGTAGGTCCCTTGGTATAAACACTTACTGACCAGATGACAAGTTGGCAGGGCTGTTGCCATTAGAGTGCAAGATGTCCAATATTTCATGGGATTCAGATAAGAAATTTTACTCCAAGACATTTATAGGATAAAACCCTTTCTATTCTCTTGTGCTGGTCAGATAGTGCTAGTCACAGTGTACACCCAGGTAGAGAGTCATTCTGCATCTTAAGGTGTAAAAAACTACTTATAAAATGGAGTCTCTCAGAGCAAGGTACAGTCTACAAAAAATAACTGTTTTGCATGATATGGCATAACTTAGGTCAGGGCACAGCTTGATCTCAACAATATCTTACTTTTCACTTGAGATTAAATGCAAGTCCCTGCCTATGCTTGCTTGAAAGAATTAACCAAAGAGAACACAAGGGTATTTGCTGGTCTCTTATGAAATGAAATGCTATGAGATACCAAGCAGCTGACTGTTCAGATTTATTAACAGAATCTAGCTGGTTTTAGCTTTTTGAAATTTCCCCCTCTTGTTCTGTAGTCCAATGTGAAAGAGATTCTCCAGGGCAAATTGTCAATGGGAGGAATTTAGAGCAGCCATTTGTCATCTGTACATGGCCGAGGAAAAGCCAATAAAAGGATTACTACTATACTACCATTAAAAAAAAAAAAAAACTATTGAGGAGGGTCATTGATTATTTTTCAAATATCTTTCACCTTTATCAATGGCTATTGTTCTCATTAAAAAGGAATTTTAATTGTTATATACATTTTGAAATAACTTTCCTCTCTTGTTTTCTTAGAATTCAATGTGCAAGGTCTCTTTTTAGAGTCACAGTGTGAGATCTCATCTTTTTCTCATACATTTGCCTTTGCCTCTTCTGGAAAATCACTTGAATTTTCAATGTTTCTGTGAGCTGTCAGCTAGATTGTTTCAAGGGCTTTGACAAATACAAATGTACAAATCATTGTTGGCTGTTAGCCAGTTGTTCCTTCTCTCCCACACTGTAGTATCCCTCTATCTCATTGCTTCCCATTCAGAATTGGGAAACACTGAGATATGTTTTTTTTTTTTCTTTTTTGGGGATAAACAAGGTACCCAAAGCTACATGTCATCATATGTTTTAGTCATTGGAGAGTTTTGTTTCTGTTTTTAAACCTATGTAGGAAAATGCTTTGTCTTGTATATAGATTATACGTAGCATACTTTATATTACATTCTTAATGACATCTGTATTCATAAACTCCCCATATTCAGTGTCTTGGGTCTAAAAAGTATTCTAACATGACTGCTGTGTGTGTTGGACCTTTTAGTTGGTTACTAGGCCATCTTTCCACCTGGTCTCCCATTTGTTCTTGATCATTGAAGGTTTGTTTAGTTTCCTTTTTATTTTCTTCAGTTCAGGAGTGAGCATCATGGATATATTAGTTAAGAACAGCTTGCTACATTCTGTTACATTCTGATTTCTCAATGCTCGTGAAAGAAACAGAATCCCATCCAGTGTCCAGCCATTTTCTCTAAACTTAGCACATATGGAAGGCCAATAATCACATATTGTAATTTTGTTTCATATTTGGATTTTTTCTCAAGGTTTTGCTACACTAAGGCAATGTTTTGAGAAATGGAGTATTCCTATTGAAAAGAAAAGAGTTCTAAGATCACCTCTGTTTAGTTTAGTTTTATTGTGCCTTTCTTTTCATTCTTTAGCTCATACAGTGCTGAACAAGACTTGCCATTGTCAATTTTCAAATTATATTTTTAGATTATAACATAATTACATCATTTGCCATTTCTCTTTCTTTTCTCCAAACCCTCCCATGTACCCATCTTCATTTTCCCTTTCAAATTTATTCCCTCCTTTAAAAAAAATGTTTCTCCATTTTCAAAATGCCATGTGGAACAGTATGATTTCTGGTTACTTTTCTTTTGCTGAGAAAAACATCATGACCAAAAGCAACTTTGGGAAAGATTTTATTTTATCTTATAATCTCAGGTCCAAATCCATTAATGAAGGATACCAGGGCAGCAACTCACCCAGGAGCAGAGGCAGGAACCATGGAAGAAAACGACTTTCTGGCTAGCTCTCTGATTCATGTCTAGCAAGCTTTCCTACATCCTCCAGGCTCACCTGTGTGGGGATGATGTTGCACAAACAGGGCTAGGCCTTTCTTTATCATTTGACAATCAAGCAAATGCCACAATTGTGGGTCTCTGTGTTAATTCTCATCTCCTGCAAGCAGAAGAGTGACACACTGATCTGTATGCATAGAAATATATCATTTGGAGTTATTTTATTACTGTTTATTTTTTCTTTTATTTATTTTATTTTTATTAATTACAGTTTATTCACTTTGTATCCCGGCTGTAGCCCCCTCCCTTGTCACCTCCCAATCCCACCCTCCCTCCCTTTTCATCTCCTATGCCTCTCCCCTGGTCCAATGATAGGGTAGGTCCTCCTTCCCTTCCACCTGACCCTAGTCTATCAGGTCTCATCAGGACTGGCTTCTTTGTCTTCCTCTGTAGACTGGGTAAGGATGCTCCCCCCTCAGGTGGAGGTGATCAAAGAGCCAGCCCATGAGTTCATGTCAGAGACAATCCATGTTCCTATATTGGGGAACCCTCTTAGACACTGAGCTGCCATGGGTTACTTCTGTTCAGGGGTTCTAAGTTATCTCCATGCATGGTCCTTGTTTGAAGTATCAGTCTCAGAAAAAACCCCTGTGCCCAGAGTTTTTTGGTCCTGTTGCTCCCTTTGTGGAGCTCTTTTTCCCTCCAGGGCTTTCTATCTCTCCCTTCTTTCATAAGATTCCTTGCACTCTGCAAAAAGTTTGGCTATGAATCTCAGCATATGTTTTGAGACCCTGCTGGGTAAAGTCTTTCAGAGGCCCTGTGTAATAGGCTCCTGTCCTGTTTCCTGTTTTCTCCCTCTTCTGATGTCCATCTCATTTGCCCTTTTTTTAAATTACACTATTCACTTTGTATCCCCCCATAAGCCCTCCCTCCTCCCCTCCCTGTCCTACCCTCCCTTCCCCTTCTTCACGCATGCCCCTCCCCAAGTCCACTGATAGGGGAGGTCCTCCTCTCCTTCCTTCTGATTTTAGTTTATCAGATCACACCAGGAGTGTCTGCATTGTCATCTTCTGTGGCCTGGTCAGGCTGCTCCCCCCTCAGGGGGAGGTGGTCAAAGAGCAGGCCAATCAGATTATGTCTGTCTTTCTGAATGAAGATTGAGCATCTTACCAGGGTCCTCCTTCTTGATTAGCTTCTTTAGGTGTACGGATTTAAGTCTGATTATTCAATATTATAGGTCTAATACCCACTTATAAGTGAGTATATACTATGTGTGTCTTTCTGCTTCAGGGAAACCTCACTCAGGATGATCATTTCTAGATCCCACCATTTGCCTGCAAATTTCATGATTTCTTTGTTTTTAATTGCTGAATAGTATTTCACTGTGTAAATGTACCAAAATTTCTGTATCCATTCTTCAACTGAGGGACATCTGGGTTGTTTCCAGTTTCTGGCTATTACAAATAAAGCTGCTACAAATATGGTTGAGTAAACGTTCTTATTGTGTACTTGAGCATCTTTTGGATATATGCCTAGGAGTGGTATAGCTGGATCTTGAGGTAGCACTATTTCTTATTGTCTGAGAAAGCGCCAGATTGATTTGCAAAGTGGTTGTACAAGTTTACATCCCAACTCTATATCTGACAGAAGGCTAATATCCAAAATATATAAAGAACTTAAGTTAAACAGCAACAAATAAAGTAGTCCAATTAAAAAATAGGTACAGAGCTAAACAGAGATTTCTCAATAGAGGAATATCGAATGGCAGAGAAACACTTAAAGAAATGCTCAGCATCCTTAGTTATCAGGGAAATGCAAATCAAAACAACCCTGAGATTTCACCTTACACCCATCAGAACGGATAAGATCAAAAACTCAAGTGACAACACATGCTGGAGAGGATGTGGAGAAAGAGGAACTCTACTTCGTTGCTGGTGGGAATGTAAACTTGTATTACTGTTTCTTTAGCAAATTAATAGTACTAGGATTTCCCCTAGGTAGGCCCATGACTTATCTAGTCTTAGACTTTTGACCATTTTAGTAATGTCAGATATGGGATCCATCTCAAAGACTGGGCCTTAAAATGTATTTAGAAATTGATTGGTTACTCCTATAACATTTGTGCTACTATTAAACCAGTATACCTTGCAGGCAGATTGCTGTTATAGGTTGCATGTTTTGTAGTTGAGTGATATTGATGATTACACTTCTTCTCCAGTAGCAAGCATAATACCTTCCAGGATCATGAATGCTAATCAGTAGAGTTGTAGCCTTTAGTTAGGCACCGGATTGACTTCTTTGTGTTTGATAACTTAAGTACATTCTCAGCAACAGGGCTATAAGATTATGGAGACTAACCAATAGCCATCACTAGGTGTATCAACCAAACTCCAAGGCCTAGGAATAGTTGGACAACACAAAACAAACTAAATGTTTTTTGTTGTTGTTTCATTTTGTTTTGGCATTTTTGTCTTACTGTCTTTTTTGGCAGGGTTAAATTTTTTGGAGAAAAAAAGGAAAGAAGGAGGAGAAAGATAGAAAGAGACAGAGACAGAAAGTGAAAGAGAGGAATGCACACATATATGCAGGAGAGATGGTGAAGTTAAATGTGTAGGGAGGTGGTAAGTAGGGGGAGGAGAAAACATTATCAAAATATATTGTGTGAAAAAATTAATTAAAAAAAAACTTTAAAGAATAAAATACCCCCAAAGACATGCCCATAAGCCAAGCTGATCTAGGCAATTTTTTGGTTGACATTCCCTTTTCTCATGTTATTTAGATTGTATCAATTGACAATAAAAGCCATTTGGACCATTTGAGCTGAGTAGAAAGGTCCAGGTCAAGACTCTGACATGAGAACTTTAAGAACAGATAAATATACGATTTTTTTGGTGGACTGGAAGCAATGCTGGCAGAAAGCAACTAGAAACAGTCCTGGAAGAATAGAAATGGAATAAAAAAGTAGCAAGATTGAAAGAGTGCTCCTCAACCCCAAAGTATAATGTGAACCACAGTTAGAATATCCAGTATGAATTAATTACAAAGCTCTGCATCAGTGTGGAATGTATGTGGTCTGAACCTGCGTTAGGGAATAAAAAGAAGGCCTGGTTTTGAATATAGAAATGAGAAAAAAATGGACAACAGTGTTAAATTGATTTTTATTATTGTCCTGAATTATATGATATTGCATAACATACAAAAGTCCAAGTATGAACACCTCACATACAATTCAAATATAAAGGACCTGTTCAAGCCATTTAGAAATATGTTTGGCATGATAAGACTTATTGGTTACACTGTACTCTAATTCTGGCAGTCATTGTCCTCTGCCATCACTACCCCCAATATTCCACATGGGTTTGATGAAATTATAGCACAAGTATGATTGGATTGATATGATAATCCAAGTGGAACTATTAATCCATTCCTCCACCAATCATGTGCAGAGAAACTCTTTAAGGAAGAAAAAGTTCTGAGAGGGATATCAATGAACAGCTATCCTGTTGTGAGAAAGCTACTTTCCAGTACTTACATTCACAGACCTTGGAAAAATGTTTACTAGTATATAAGGTGATTTTTAAAAATGACATGCTGAACTTCTTCTAACCAGTTGGTTTTAAGTTTCAACTTATATATTCATCCATCTGCACACTGCTTTTATGAGTTCTGTTTTTGAGACTATGAGTCTAGAAATAAAAGTCCCACATAATGCCTGGAGTAAGTTCTTAATTTAGAGAAACCCTTCTCAAGTGTTGGATGATAATTTTCTTCCTCTAACAAAAAAGAAGATGTGCATGGTTTTGTTTCCATTGTATATCTTAACACAAAATTCATGACACCTTTGCTGCTATGTGTGTGCTGTACTGTATCCTCTGTGGAATATGAAAATATAGAGTAGTTTAAATTATTTTGTCACTTTAATAGTGCTTTAAAGTAAAACTTCAACAACAAAAGCAAACAGTCCAACACTTTCCTCTTCTAGTCCTCTTTTTGTTTAATAATTACTTTTCTTTCTAATGATACAGAATCTTACTCTGCAGTCCAGGCTGGCTTTTAAATTTCACTCTTCCTGCCTCAACCCCACAAATAATGGGGTTACAGGAGAATGCACCTACCATATCTTCTTGTTTTTCTTTTAATAAAAATGATTCAATGTGGGCTATCCAGTTGTCTTTTTAAAATTTTCCTCAGAAGACCTTTGTGCTTGCAACTGACTCTAAGAATTCAATCATTAAAAAAAATCAAAAACAAAAACAAAACAATTCAACCACTAACATATGTCAATGCTGATTCTACAAAGTTAAATTTTCTCTTAATCTACACTTTCTCTCCCCTCTATCTCTGTCTGTCTGTCTCTTTCTCTCTCATGTGTATGTAGAGAGAGGCTGTGCGTGCACGCCTGCATGTGTATTCTCATGTAATGTGTGAGTGCTAATGCTTGGGTATGTGTGGAGGCCAGAAGATGTTGGATCTCTCAAGGAGGAATTAAAACCCCTTGTGAGATGCCCAGACTGTTACTTGGGTGCTGGAACCTAAACTCCGGTCTTCAAAGCCGAGCAGTAAACACTCTTATCCACTGAGCAATCTCTCCAGCCTAGATCATAGAAGGTTCTGATTGATCCTTCACATTAAGTTGCTTTATATAGCAATACTTTCATTATTTTTGCTCTTACTGTCCATGAAAGTGTCAATGCAATGATTAGTATGATATAAAAAGACTGATATTATATTTGGTCAGGAACATAGCTGATTTTTTGTAATAAGTGAATTAACCTTTAAAAATATTTATCTTTTAATTTTCTGTGTATGGGTGAATGCCTACATGTGTGCTGCATGCATGCCTAGTCTCTGCAAAGGATTGAAGAATATGCTCAGCTTCTAGAACTAGGCTTACAGGCAGTTTTTATTCATCATTGCATGCTGGTAACCAAATTAGGTCCTCTGGAATAGCAGCAAGTGTTCTTAATTGCTGACTCAACCTCTACACTTAAAATATCTGTCTATCTATCTATCTATCTATCTATCTATCTATCTATCTATCTATCT
>NW_026590715.1:3034513-3039462 GCF_907164565.1 Psammomys obesus | reverse complement strand
TCTATCTATCTATCTATCTATCTATCTATCTATCTATCTATCTATCTATCTACCTACCTACCTATTTATGTTAGATAAGGCCTCTTTATGTATGTATCCTTGGCTGTCTAGATCTCTCGTCTCGATGTAAATAAGATTGGCTTTGAACTCTCAAAGACCACTTGCTATCTGCCTCCCAAGTGCCATGATAGTGAGTTCTTTACTGTCCTAGTTGGTGATGGCAACCTGGGAGAGTGGGGCCTAAAAATGAGGTGGGCTGAAGTCTCATGCAAGAGCTGACTTTATTCAGAGCATCAGGTAATTTACACGTTGAGGTTTAAGAAGAGTTACCTGAGTAAAGTGTACAATCACAAGGACAAGCCACATATGGCAAAAAGTGTTTTTTTTTCCATTAAGGCATATAAACAAATAATAGCCAGTTGTAATTAATAAGTTGAAGTAAATTCACTCCTATCAACTATGCCTACAAGGGGCATGAAAGCACATTTCAAGAAAAACCCATGTTATGGAGAAACATAGATTGCAAGACTCTTGTTTACTTGGAGTTTTCTCAACTGTCCCAGAAATCTCAAACAGCTTTGTCTGTGCAGCATGTTCTGACAGTGAGTAACTGATATTCTTTCAAAGTAGTAACCAATGTTTATGTTATTATATATTTAATAAAAGTTTACACTGCCAAGCCAAGAAAATTCAGTCTTTGCATTTTCATTTTTTTAATATCTTATTTTTCCCAAGGTGAATAATTGCTAATTTTATTTGACTAGCTTTGAATTTATTCCTTACTTTCTCAACAACCTGTCCCAGACGTATCAAAGATAGCGTTATTTTCTAACTACTCTTCTATGTCAAATTATCTATATCAGTTTTATTTTCTTTCTTTCTGGAATCTACCAGCTTCCTCCTTTAATGTTGGGCAATTGCTCTCCAGGCCTAATAAATAAAATAAATATTATCCAGAGAACTCACTTTGTCCCCTTCCCATTGTAGGACCTGAGTTTTCTGTGACTCATGTATTTTTCCTTTTTTTTCTTACTTTCTTTGCTGGAGCATATGTACTAAAAGTTTACTAAGTAAAACTGCAAGAAGTATACAGGTCAGTTTTTTACTAAATTATAACATGGTAGTAAGGTTCCAAGAGCTCAAAGGCTTATATGGTAGTGTTTCTTTGAGTATAAACTATTTCCTTCATGCACCCTTATAGCTCTACATAGATCTTTTGCATTCTAGGGTACATGTAAGGCAATGGTTCTTTTTGTGGTGGAAAAGGAGTATTGATAGAACCAGTTATAGTTCTCAGTGCTTCTGCTCAGAAATGACACACATTACTATTTCTGTTTACATCTCATTGGCAAAATGAAGATCATGACGAAGTCTGTTGAAAATGAGAATGAAATAATCCTCATATTGGCAAGCAATATTATATATCATAGAAAATATTTACGTAGCATATATAATTTTAATTTTTTTTAAACATTGTTCTACTATTTCCCAGTATTCACCAGCATGGTGTGTCAAGGCTGTAATCACAGTGCTCAGGCAGGAGGATTATCATGAATTTTAGGCCAATTTAGGCTACATAGAGAGTTTCAGGCTAGCTTCAACTATACTGTGAGAGTCTATCAAACAGCCCCAAACAAGTGTGATGCCAATCTGACTTCTAAATTCTCCATGTAAAATTATTATTCATTCCAAAACATTTTAGAAATCTTTTAGGCCCTGCTATTGGCACATTTATGATGAAATGACTTGGTGCAGATTGTTATGCATTTTTTAACTGATCATTTCTTGGGAGCTTTAGATGTGAAAATTAATGTCATTATTTTCAGAGACATTTTCCTATAGTTCGATAATTTTTGCTTCTTTTCCTTCTGAAAAATTGATTATTTTGTCTATTCATTTTGTTGTTCAATTTTGGGAATATTTTCTTGTTTTAATCTTTCTTTTTCTCTTTTTGCAATTTGATTATCACATTTTTCAGGGTCCACCAGTTTCACTGTTTTCTGCCTTTCCCTTTTCCATAGTGCTTTGTTCATGCACATGTTTATACATTCTCTTTTACCTCTTTGAAAGTATAAATTATAATTTTGTTTTGAATTTTCTTCTGTTACTGTATCATGTCTGTTTTCTCTGGCTTCCATTTCCCAGTTTGCTTGTTTTGGCTTCTGTCATCTTGAAGACTTCCTCTAAATGTCTCATAATCCCTGGAAGAATTTTTCATACTTAAGAAATGAACTCTTAAAAAGTGAATTGCAACTAAAGGATGTAAAGGTTGAGTTTGTCACCTAATGGATTTTATTGTGGAGTGACTAACCATAAGTAACTTTTTGTTGGAGGAAATTCAAGTGCTAGTAAATTGATGACTCTCTTCTGTTTACTGTCACTTATTCAAGAATAAATAGAATCTGCTTCCTGTACATATTTCAGTAGACTGGCTTGGGTTCTGCCACTCCATATGTAGAATTTTGCTAAATCTCTCTATTTTCTTTATCTTCTGCTAAAGCTGGTGTTTCCGGAGTGACCTACTGAATTCTGATTAAGAAATGTCAGAGGATACACCTCTGGTGTCCTAAGGACAATGGTGGCAAACAAAAAAATTACCAGGTCAACTGCATGATATCAAAGAGCCATGGGACTCCACTGCTCCTTATGCAGACTTTGGATTTCTATTTTCCCATGCCTTATAACTGACATTTCTGAGTTTCAACTTTTCTGAATACTCACTGGGAGCTAATTATTTTTTTAATTGGCATCTCTTTCTGTAGATATTTATAACTTCTTTTAATGTCTTAAATCAATGACTTTCTTTTTTTTAAAAAAAATATTTATTATTTATACAGTATTCTGCCTGCATGTACACCTGTGTACCAGAAGTGGGCACCAGATATCATTATAGATGGTTGTGAGCCACCATGTAGTTGCTGGGAATTGAACTCAGGACCTTTGGAAGAACAGCCAGTGCTTTTAACTTCTAAGCCATCTCTTCAGCCCCAATGCCTTTCTTTCCAATTGTTTCTCAGCCTCCTTTCTTACTTTCTCAGTTTATGTGGACTGGCATTTCACCCTTACAACTATATGCTGAATTATAGTTTTTATTATATTGATTTCTTTAATATGGCTTAAATTGCAGTTTTATTATCACATTTTCACTGATAAATGAATCATGATATCAATCTACCATTTATTTATTTATTTGTTTGTTTATTCATTTTTATTTTCAGAGCTGAGGACTGAACCAAGGGCTTGTGCTTGCTTGGCAAGCAATCTACCATTGAGCTAAATCCCCAACCACCAATATACTATTTTAAAACAGAAATCAAACTATGGAAGAATCTTTAGCATGATTTTTTAAAAATCTCATGTTGAACTGAATTTAGCTTTCATATTTGTACCCTGGGCTTCTAAAATCTTGGCTATACAAACAGAAGATTTCAGTTTTCTAGGTCAGTACATAATGAGTTTAATCATGTCATAATTTTTGTGTGTATGTGTGTGTGAGAGAGAGAGAAAGAAAATTCTGTATTTTTTTTATTCCCCCTCTCTTCTCTCTCCCTGTCTCATCTCCCTTTTCCCCTTCAGTTACTACACGCTTTTACCTTCCTATTACATGCATTCTATTATGCTTTCTATTTTGTTGTGCTCCTTAAGATATCTTCTTCCTCTCTCATAAGCCTATTTATAGTTTCATGACTTATAAATGTCAACATGTAAATATCTACACACATATAACTATATCAAAATTAAAACCTAGGTTCATCATATGAAAGAAAACATGCAGTTTTTTTTCTTTGAGAATCTGACTTATTTAACTTATCCTAATGATTTCTTGTTCAATCCATCCATTTTTCTGCAAATGTCATAATTTTATTTTTCTTTGTGGCTGAAAAACTCAGTTGTGTATGTGTAACACATTTTCTTTAATTAGTGTTTAAATTGTTCACAGTTTCTTATGTGCATAAAGTAAATATTGTAAATAATGTGGCAATAAATAAGGATGTTCAGGTCCTTCAGGTTAAATACCTAAGATTGGTATGCACAGAGACCACATAGCTGTGAGAAATGGAAGCTAGATTATATCTTGAGCTGACAATAAAATTTGGCAGAGTAATCCACATGGTGCTGGTTTTACATGCATGTAAAATGTAAGAGTTACAGAAGTTTATACCAAGATTCTAGAAAGCCATCGATCGTAGGTAATATGTGGCTGAGTTAAATTTCCTGGAAGGGTGCCCTAAGAGGCCATCATTTGGACTTGTAAAGGTGAAGCCTAAGTTGCAGTGGAAGATACCAGAAGATGAAATGTATGCATAAAAAAATAAATAAAGATGCAAGCATGAAATGAAACTGGCCCACAAAAGAAGCTACATGACAAGAGACCCAGGTATGGATAAGGAGCTCTAAGATTTGATGTTTGTCCTGCTGGATTTCATTCTTGTGTTAGCCTAAATTATCCTTGCTGCATCCCCATTTCTTTATTTTAGAATGAGAATATTTGCTGTGAACCATTGTATATTAGAAATATGTAAATTGTTTTTTTAATTTTATAGGGTGTCACAGTTAAGAGATTGCCTTGAGCTTCAGAAGCGACTTTGGCCTTTTTTTTTTTTGACTGTTTAATTTATACAGGATTTTGCCTGCATTTATGTCTGTGTACACAGTGCCTGTAAAGATGAAAAAAGGACATCACATCCTCTGGAACTGGAGTTACAGATGGTTCTAAGCTGCCATGTGTGTGCTAGAATTGAACTTGCTAATCTATCTCTCCAGACTTGTCTTTGAGCTTTTTAAACAATGTTATAACTGTTAAGATTTTGAAAATTTTCTCTATCTATGTATCTATGTATGTATGTATGTATCTATCCATCCATCCATCTCTCTATCTCTCTCTTTCTATCTCTATCTATCTATCTATCTATCTATCTATCTATCTATCTATCTATCTATCTATCTAT
>NW_026590715.1:3019202-3034503 GCF_907164565.1 Psammomys obesus | reverse complement strand
TATCTATCTATCTATCTATCTATCTATCTATCTATCTATCTATCTATTTGTCATCTTTCTATGTATTCTTGTGTGACCTGGAATTTACTGTGAATATCAGTTTAGCCTTGAACTCACTCACCGAGATATGCTTGCCTTTAATCAAGTGCTAGGAACAAAAATATAAAAATATGTTCTACCATGCCTGGTCCTATTTTGAGGTCTCCTAATGATGAATAAATTACATTTTGTAGTATGAGATGGTCATGAGCCTTTGAGGTCCAGGTGTGAAAGATTATGTTTAAAAATGATGTGTAGGTATCAAGTTGACAAGGGATGCATAGAATTACTATACTTAAACCTCATTATTAACATTATTTTGCATTTGAAAACTCCTATGAAATATACCAAGGGGTACGTATGTGAGGGCATTTCCAAAGAGGTTTAATTAAGAAAAGTCAATCCACCCTTAGTATGTGTAGCATCAATATGTGTGCTAGGATACCAGACTGAGTAAAAAGGCAAAAAGGGGGAAGATAGCTAAACACCAGAATTCATCAATTTCTGCTTCCTGACTTTGGATGCAATGTGACAGGTGCCAGATGTCCATCCTTCCTTGGCTTTCCTGCAATGATAGACTTCTTTGCAAAGGAGTGCTGATTCCTATGAGCTTTTAGCTATGGAGCTAACGATTTACTTGAGTGTTTGATACCTGGAGTTTGTGGTAGCATCATTAGTGTTTAATAATCTCCATTTTTATTCTACTGTGAAAGAATAACTTTAAACCTTCCTGGGGGTGAAATCATGCAATTAGATCTGGTCAGTGAACCATGGGGACATAAGACTTGTCCCACATTTAGGCTAAAATTGAGACATAAAAATGTGTAAATGCTACATGCTCTCTTATGAGGTAAGCAATCAGTACATATCCCAGAGTAACATCAGAAAACAGGAAAGAAAAAAAAAAGGACGATTGCAAGGGTAAAGGGTATAAGTGAATTTCTCACAAGTATCTTGTTACAGCACGACATACAACTCTGTATAACCTTGTATCTGACCAATTGATGTTATTGAGCTCTTTCATTCTACACAACCATATTTCTCTTCCCTGTGTAGAAAATTTATCTTTGATAACCTGTCTGGTGTTGACAGAAGTTTCAATGAACAGAATCCCATAACTTTTGGACATTTTATGAGCTTATTTTGTGTCATCTGGCAAATTAAATGTGTTTTCTACCAGCAACATATGTATACCATCTGAGACATTTACCTAGTCTGCTCTCTCTGAGGTGGATCATATTAATCAACAAAATAGTTCTTTATTTTTAAAATTTTTATTTATTATGTACACAGCATTCTGCCTGCATGTGTGCTTTTACAGCAGAAGAGGGCATTAGATCACATTATAGATGGTTGTGAGCCACCATGTGGTTGCTGAGAATTGAACTCAGGACCTCTGAAAGAGTAGTCAGTGCTTTTAACCTCTGAGCCATCTCTGCAGCTCCAAAATAGTTCTTTATTAGTTAGATTACCAGTGCACATTTCTCAACACCACTTGCTCCAATCACCACCACTATGTACTTGTTATTCACATAACTGAAAAATACCAAACTCCACTGCTCCTACTTTAGATTTATTTAGGACATGAACTAGTAAAGTATGGGCGATCTCAGAATTTCTGATTAGTAACTACTGTGGCAAATTATTGGATGGAAGCAACATATGAGAGGAGGGTTTTATGTGACTTATGGTTTGAGAGGGTACGGTCCTTCTTGATGGAAAAAGAAAGGCATAGGATTATAGCTTTGCTATTGAAATTGGGGGACACAGCCTCTTCCTCAAGCCACCCATCCTTAATTAAGCTATCCTCAACAAGCCAATTAAAAAGTCAAATCAATATTGGAAAACAGAAAAAGAAATGTATACATGTAACCATATTATAAAAAACGGCCAAAGTTTCAATGAACCGTAAGTACATCTTTAGGGTTCTGAAGTGAGATTTAAGTTTAAATTAAAGGCCAGAATAATGCACACCTAGGCATCCCACATTAAGATGTGGTCCAACTACCACTGACTCACTCATCACTATCTGGGTTTTAATTTTATTGTATATAGTGGTATGACAAGTTACTGAAACTGTGAAATCTCTTTCAGGGAGATCTTTTTCTTCTCCAGCCTGAGATTTCTGGGATAATTCCTGTTTCTTTGAGTTCCATTTTTCAATAGTCAGGTTGAGAGACACAGTGTTTCTTTAGACTATTTTCAACTCTTCCAGAATACTTACGACTTCATGTTAGTGGGCAGCTCCTTAATGGTAAGAGCTTGTTGTAGCATCTTTTTCATATTCTAGGGGTTGAAGAAGCAGAAAAATCAGGAGCATTTAGACTTTCCATAAACCAAAGTTCCACTTTACTGGGCCTAGTCTATCATGTAGGCTACATACCCAAAATTTTCTACAGATTCTCAAAATAGTACCACCTGCAAAACAAACACATAAGTTTTTGGGGGACAATTTGTATGACAATATAACATAAATGGCTCTCATCAGGAAGTGGTACCATAGAACACAATTTTGTTGCAAGGTTGTAATGATCAGATGTTATTCATTGCATTTCTTGCTTTGTTGTTTAGTAATTTATATGTCCTTGGTGGAATTAATTCACAGCCTTATGCCTTGGTTTCCTCATCTGCAGCAAGAGGTCAATAGTAGTTTCTCCCTTATGATGTAAAAACAAATATTCACAAAGTGCTTGGACTAGAACCTAGAAAGCAGCAAGTACTGTGTAGTATTTTCTGTCAGAGAGAGTGACAAGAACTAGTTCTCATATTGCTTTATTACTGTTCTTGGCATTGTAATAATCCACATGAAATCTTTACACACAGTAAATACCTAATGTACCACCATTACTTGGAAATTATGATTTTGTATCTAGTTTTGAATAAACATCCTTCATCTATAATTTCTTGTAGAATGATATAAGCATCACTTATTTACTTATTTATTTTTATTGAAAATAGGTTCTTCTCTTATACAATACATCCCAACCACAGTTTCTCTCCCTCCACTGCTCTCAAATACCCCACCTCTCCTCTCCTCCAGGTCTACTCCCCCTCAACTTACTCTTCAGAAAAGAGTAGGCCTCCCAAGTAACAACAGTCATACAGGACAAAACAAGACATGGTGAAGGCCCTCATATCAAAGCTGAAAAAGGCAACCCAATAAGAGGAAAAGAAACCCAAGAGTGAAGAGCCTTGAACTCATTGGCACAGGAGACAACTTCCTGAAAAGAACACCAACAGCTCAGGCTCTAAGATCAACAATCAATAAATGGAACCTCATGAAACTGAAAAGCTTCTGTAAAGCAAAGAACACTGTCGTCAGAACAAAATGACAGCCTAGAGATTTGGAAAGGATCTTTACCAGCCCTATAGCTGACAAAGGGCTAATATGCAGAATGCATAAAGAACTCAAGAAGTTAAACAGCAACAAATCAGGTAATCCAATTAAAAATAAGGTACAGAGCTTAACAGAGAATTTTCTGTAGAGGAATATCAAATGGCAGAGAAACACTTAAAGAAATGCTCAACGTCCTTAGTCATCACGGAAATGCAAATCTAAAAGACCCTGAGATTTCACTTTATACCTATCAGAATGGCTAAGATCAAAAACTCAAGTGATCACACATGCTGAAAGGGGAATGTAAGCTCAGCTTGCTTATATTGCTGGTGGGAATGTAAACTTGTACAACCACTTTGCAAATCAATCTGGCACTTTCTCAGACAATTAGGAATAGTGCTACCGCAACTAGGCATAAACCCAAAAGATGCTCCACTGTTCATTGAGGACATTTGCTCAACTATGTTCATAGCAGCTTTGTTTATAATAGCCAGACTCTGGAAACAACTCAGATGCCCCTCAATTGAAGAATGGATACAGAAATTGTGGTACATTTACACAATGGAATACTACTCAGCAATTAAAAACAAGGAAATCATGAAATTTTCAGGCAAATATACTCATTAATAAGTGGATATTAGACACATAATATAGGATAATCTTACTAAAATCTGTATACCTAAAGAAGCTAAGCAAGAAGGAGGACCCTGGGTAAGATTCTCAACTCTCATTCAGAAAGGCAAATGGGATTGACATTGGAAGAGGGTGAATACAAGATAGGAGCCTACCACACAGGGCATCTGAAAGATTCTACCCAGAATGATATTGAAGCAGATGCTGAGACTCATAGCCAAACTTTGGGCAGAGTGCAGGGAATCTTATGAAAGAAATGGGAGATAGAAAGACCTGGAGGGGACTGGAGCTCCACAAGGAGAGCAACAGAACAAAAAAATCTGGGCCCAGGGGTATTTTCTGAGACTGATACTCCAACCAATGACCATTCATGGAGATAACCAAGAACCCCTGCACAGATGCAGCCCATGGCAGCTGAATCTCCATGTTTTCCCTAGCAAGGGTAACAGGGGCTGTCTCTGACATGAACTCAGTGGCTGGCTCTTTGATCACTTCCAGGGGGGATGGAAGCCTTACCAGGCCACAGAGAAAGACAATGCAGCCAGTCCTGATGAGACCTGATAGGCTAGGGTCAGAGAGAGGGGGAGGAGGACTTCCCCTATCAGTAGACTGGGGGAAGAGCATGGGAGGAGAAGAGGGAAGGGGCTACAGCTGCGATACAAAGTTAATAAATTTTACTAAATAAAAATAAAAAAGCAACAGAAGGAAGGAAGAAAGGAAGGAAGGGGTTTATTTTTTTCCTCAACAGCTTAAGCAGTCATTCCATTATGGCAGGAGAATCATAGGGACTGGGGCAGAAAGGAAGGAGCTTGAGTCAGGTCACATTGCATCTTCAGTCAGGATGGATGCTGGTGCTCAACTTGCTGTCTTGTTCTTAGTTAATGCAGTCCCCCAACTCATGGAATGGTCCTTCTCACATTTAAGGTGGGTCTTTATAACTCAGTTATCCTAATCTAAATAAGCTCTAGAAAGCATGCTCAGAGGCTTGGCTCTTAGTAATTCTGGATCCTGTTGCTTTGACAATATTAGCAACCAAAAGGACCAAGGTCTCACACAAAGCACACTAATATAACAACCCCAATAGAAATGTCTTTTCAAAGCATACATTTCCAAGAAAACAATACCAACTACATAAAACATTGCATGTGGTCTCCCAGGTTTGGAAACAGGAGCCTCTAGTACCCAGAATGTGTCCACAGAACTGTGAGTGTGGGTGCCCAGGTTTGGAGTCTCACTTCCAGTACAGGAAGGTCCTTACTCCACAGGCAGTGAGTGTGAGTACCTAAGGTCTGAACCGCCAGTCATTGGTCCCAACACGGTATCCACAGAAAGTGGGCTTGAGAGGGAGGTGGCCTAAGGTTGCTGGGTCAGAACCACAAGTACCCTGCAGCTGCTTGTCCTGGAATGTATCCACAGATGGTGGGTTCAGAAGGGTGGCCTAGGGCTGTGGGGTATGAACCCCCTGCGTGTGTTGCTGCTGCCAGTCCCAGGAATATATCCACAGATGATTGGTTTGGCCTACTGCTGCCGGGACGGGGCCAAGGGAGTGGTTGCCAATCCCAGGAAGGTATCCACAGACGGTAGGATTGAGCAGGTGGCCTTGGGCTGTGACAGTGCTGGATGGGAGCCTGGAAATTTTTCCTTGTATTAGCAGGGTGGTCTGAAGATGGACCTTTGAGTATTCCCGTTTATTCTCCTCTCACCTGAAAGACACAGACATCGGGGTTTGGGTGTCCACAGTACAGCCTGCCGGTCACCCTGCTTTCACTGCCGAGCTGCTCTTCAGACCCCCCGCATGGTCGGCACTGCCATCTTGGATCATTTTCAAATACAGAAAAAAAAGTCTAAAATGGCAGTAAAAACTTAATTGAGAACTGAATACAAAAATCAGAATTAGTGCCAGATGTAAGTTTGTAGGCAAAGCAATGCACAGAGAAGCCACACTAGTAAGGATTAGCCTTGAAGATGAGATGGGTATATTTGACATGCAGAGCTTTACGCACTGATCCCCATGCTATTAATTTCAAGTAAGAGAAGATACTTAAAGAGAAGGAGAGGTACTTATTCAGGATAACACATTTAACAGTATAATCAGGACTAGAATACAGCTCTTTGGAATCTCCACTTCACTGTATGTATCTGCATTCTACATCTATAAAACTATATGGAATTAGATTTGTTCACTGGTTCAATAGTGTCAAGACTATTTGGGATGGGGGGGGAATAATTGCTTTCTGACTATTTTTAAGGCTGGGACCTGGAGAGACAGCCCAGTGTTTAAGAGCACTCATTACTCTTGAAGAAGACCTGGGTTTGTTTCCCAGCACTCACATGGTAACTTACAGCCTTCTGCAATTCCAGTCCGCAAGGATTTAAGAGCTTGTTTTGATCTCGTTGGGCACAAAGGACACACATGGTGCTCATACATACATGCAGTCAAACCACTTATACACATACTTCTAATTATTTATGTTTATACCTATGGTTTATTACTGCTCTCAGCCTTGGTCAGAGAAGGTTCTATTTGTAGTGGGTGGAAGTTAATAATAACTGGTCAAAGTGCTTAAAATAAGTGACGATTGAATGGTCAAGCTCTAAACTGGACAGCTAGATTTTCCCATCTAAGGCTCAGGGAACATTGTGGAAGAGAGAGTAGAAGGATTATAACAGAGAATGAGAAGGAGTGCTATGAAATAATGTAATGTGACTTCAGGATATGACACAATTATGATTATTATAATCATGAACACATATCAGATGTGGCAACTTGCACAAGACCCACACAAACAGAACAAACTATATAAAAACAGAATGGGGAACTAGTTGTGAAGAAGGGGTGTTGGCAGGAGTAGGAGGTGAATATCAGAAAGTAATGGGGTCAAATATTGTATATATGCATAAAATACCCTAAAATTATCAAAGGAAAGACATGGGGTTTAGGAGGAATCAGGGAATATAGATAAGCAGGGTTAGATTATGAACACTAAGTTTGGTCTTTTAACATTTGTGTCATTTGTAGATCAACACTTAGCAACTGAAAATGTGGACCTGAGGAAATTCAGGTAAGTGTGCTTTTAGGCTTTATCCTCTGCATAGATGATGATCTTTCTTTTTAGTGCTGGTTAGCTCATGTCTTTGAATTCATCTAAGGTAATTCATTTTTTTTTTATTTACTAGTTCCCTACAAGGCCATTCTATTTGTCTGTATCTTGCCATGGATTTTTTTCTTGACCAGAAAGATACAGAAATGAGAAACAGGCCTGCCAATGTGTAGTTCTTTGTGTGAATTTCCTTGAATGCAAACACAGGAGCAACATTTCTATGGAGCAGCTGCTCTCCCAATTTTGATTTTGCTGAGGCAGGTAGTTAACCTCTTTGAGGAAGTCTGGGATCTCTCTGTCTTGGGAAATTACTGATAACATCAGACCCACAAGGAGGTGAATAAAATGGAAAAAGAAAAATTCATATGATCAATGCCAACATTCAGATTTCCAACCCCACCCAATTCTTCCCCAGCTCTCCTTTCTGCTGCTACTTGCTTCCCAGGAAGCAGAAAACAATAGGCTACTGATTGAACTTAGGTCTAAACTTCAGGCAATTAAAAGCAGAGGAAGTAAAGCATATTACAGTTAGAATCCAAGTCCATATGTTTTCATTATGAGGTATAGTCTATGTACTTCCTACTTTAAAGGTGGCACTGGTTCTGGAGTCAAAATTGGAAGCCAGTTCATTTTGGTAATAATTCTACTGTTCAAAGTTTCTAGCTGGTCTTTTAGGAGTTAATCTCCTTTAAGAAAGTTCAAAGGTCTTATTGTGAAGAGAAGGAAAAACATGTTAATTCTAATTGGACTGGGTTCATACCATGAGACCTGGAAAACCCCGAGATCTCAAAGGAAGAGCCATTGCACAGCTGGACTTTATGGTAGGGAACATAACATAAAAAGTTCATTGTTTCTTTCTGATTCCTTCTAGTGAAATACACTGATCTGTGTACCTCAGCGAGATTTGCAGAATAGGTACTGGTTTTCACATGTAATTTTTATTGTTTTGATAATTTCATGCATGCACACAATGCATTTTAATGAAAGCCAATGCCTACTCTGTCTCTCTCAACTTCTTTACTATCCCACTCACCATTCACCACTTTTCACTTACTCTGCCAACCTCATATGCTCTTTCTTTTAATCCACTGAGTCCTCTTAGTACTTCCTGTATGCTTTTTTGGGGGGGTGTAGGACAATCTAGAATGGTCTAGCCTCTCAAGGACTACATAGTAACTATTTGTGCTTTGTCTTCATCATTCTTTAATACCCATACTCCTGTCTTTCTCTCTAGAACTCATTCCTTTAGTTAGCAAATTTGTACTAATAATCCATTAATTGCCAGGTATATTACCAACAGCACCACTGTTGGAAACTATGGCAATTTGTTTATTTTTGTATCCTCCTGCCCCTGAACTAGTAATTTAATGAATCAACCATTTATCAATTCAGATGAATCTCAGATGGGTGATTCTCTTGATAACTTCAGATCACTCAGAAGTGTTCAGCGGGGTGATAACTAGACTAGAGGGTTTGTCATACTGTCACTTACATCCCTGGTGACTTGTCAAAGTTGAGTATGAAACTGACCTGTTCTGGTCTTATAAACCAGAACAACTACTTGTAGCCTCACTAGCATGGCAATCCCAGGCTTGTTGAATTTCTTGTTGAACAAATTTTATTTTTAATCGACAATTAATAATTGTACATATTTATGGGGTCCAGTATGACACTCCAATACATATTTACAATGTGTAATTGTCAGATCAGGGTAATTAGCATATGAATCAACTTGCATATCATTTTTTTGTGTTGGGCACATTCAGAATGCTGGTTGTTCTTATGTGAAATGTTAAGTGATGTGATATGCTAAGTGGTGAATTATTTACAGTACTTCAGTCAAAGAAATTGGTGTCGCTGGTCTATATGCTGAAAATTCTTCCTTTTACTATCTCCTGCTAGTACTTGGAATTCAGTTTGAGGAGTTCTTTCTCACTAGAAACTCTTCTGAACTATGTCCCTCTCAGTTGGATTTAAATGCCTTTCCTGAGACACCCTAACTCCTCTTTTTTCCTCACTTATCTTTATCATATTTATAAATATATTTCTTTGCAATCTTTGATTTACTTATTTCTATCATTTCCTTACATATTATTATAATCTTGATTTATGTGACTTTCAGTGTGTCTTCTTCCCTTCAAATGAGATACATTGCCAATCTTACAGACCTATCTATAGTTCTCTGAGCCACAAGGGCTGGGATGATTCAAACAAATACAGTTGCTCTCATCCTCCTAGCAAATGCAGATGCTGAATCATTGTAGATGCAGAGAGTATTCAAAAGAAAAGCTTGACTCTGAGTCACACAAGTAGTGACAGGGACTGTTTCATCTTTGTTGCCATTTTGAGGTCACAGATAAAATAGCATCCTGACAAATATTTAAATATGAGTCAATAATGACAGTATATTTGTTGAAAATGTACATGGTTTTGTCAAAAAAGGTGTAATTTCTCTTTTTAGTATTTCTCTCTCTCAGATTCTACCAGGCTGGAACATGATGCTTTCTGTTAGAAATAGTGAAGGAGGACTGGAGAGATGATGGCTCAGCAGTTAAGAATATTGGCTTCTTCACAAGATGACATTGGTTTTGTTCCCAGTACCCACATAGTGTCTCACAACCATGTTTAACTCCAATCCCAGGGGATATAATGGCATCTTCTGTCTTTCATGAGCAACAGGCACCTATATATTGCACAGATATACATGCAGGCAAAGCATCCATACACGTTTTTAAAAAGAAAAACAAATAGGGAAGAGACAACTCATAATTGGATATAGTCAGGCCAGACAGATTATACTAGCCTCTGCTCATCTCTGATCAGTTTAACATCTGGGAGCTATGAACTGTTGCCTCTTCATACTTGTTAATCTTAATACTTGTTGATAGATGTACTGCAATTTCCTGCTGTCTGTTATATTTAATTCTTTGGAATAATTTCTGGCTTCACTTGACTATGGTGGTTGTGCAGACACATCTTGCCTGCTATCGCATTCTGATGAATCTAGTTGGGAGCATATCTTATTAGTATAGACTCCGTATAATGCTGGATTTCTTTGAATATAATTTCTAAATTTTAGATTCTTAAACAACATTAAAAGAGCCTTTGGAACTATAAATTATTGACTTTTAAGGGATTCTACTTGTTAGCTTTATAATACTGAGTCTAATTATTTTTATCTGTCAAAATGGGGATAATAATCATAAGCATGTTGGGTCATTTAAAGCAGAGAACCTACCAAGCAATTGCTGAAAAATAGTCTTATTGCAGTGTGATGACTTTTGAATCACAGAAGAAATCATTTTATAGTACTATATTCTGTAAGTACATGTTGTGCATTAAGCACAATCCCCTCTTATAATTCCCTGCCCTCATTTCTCATCTCTTCTTATTGGTCCAATTTATTTCCCTAGACAAATTTTAAAGCAAATGTTATTTTCTTCTCCACAGTATATTGTTTATAACATTTTTCCAGATGTAAGTAATGTGTTTGCAAGCCTGGTTTTGACTACGCTCTTATCAGAGTTTCTGGACTTTGGCCACATGGCTGCTTAGTTTCCTCACTTGGAGAATCCAGACCCAGTGGCCTCTGGCACAGTGGGTTCACTGTAGTTTCAATCCTATTTTTTTAAAGATTTGTTTCTCTTGTTTTGTTTTCTCCTTTTAATTGGTATTAGGATAAAAGGAAAATATAAATGTAATGACGTAAGACTATTTTACAGGT
Organism: Psammomys obesus; assembly: GCF_907164565.1. Taxonomy (NCBI): domain Eukaryota; kingdom Metazoa; phylum Chordata; class Mammalia; order Rodentia; family Muridae; genus Psammomys; species Psammomys obesus. The sequence continues at coordinate 3,023,669 of NW_026590715.1, read as the reverse complement.
GATACTTTTTGGAGAGAAAAAAAGTCGCCTTTATTTTAACCCGGGCAGTACAACCTTAGTTAGGGTTGCTACTGCTGTGATGAAGCACCAGGACCAAAAGCAACTTGGAGAGGAAAAGTTTTATTTCACTTACACTGCTACATCACAGTTCATCAATAAAGGCAATCAGGGTAAGGATTCAAATAGTGAAGGAACCTGGAGGCAGGAGGATAGAACCCTGCTCTTAAGGTTGAAGTCTGCCAGAATGTCACATAGCCCTCGGAAGATTACAAGCCAGACCCTTTCCTGATGGAAAACCTGCTCAGCAAGCATAGGGGTTCCTGGAAATATCCCATTTTATGCTAAGGAGATCCTACTTTTCAGCAGTGAACTTCAATTGTACTTGGAGATTTCCTTTCACCCATAAGAAAATTAAGTACTGTGTTCTTCTTGTGATGAGGCTCTGTACCACTAATCAAGCATCCCTGGAACCCCTGACCCCAGCAAATAAAACACATTCTCCCTCAAAACCCCTCACACTGCCCAAAGTTTATAAATCCATGATTTCAAATAAGCTTGCGTGTTCTGCATGCTGTGTGAGACCATCAACTTTCCACCTTGGTCACCTGAGATTCTCGTCATTTATTCTGGGGGAGAAAGGGCTCTCCTCTTCCCTGGAGATTTGGCAAACTCCTAGGGCTGGCAGCGAGCCAGGCTTCCTGTAGGACCAGCTTCTGGACCACCCAGGGCTTGGCTGCTGATGGGTGGGTCGGCCACATGCTGCCATCCACAGAGACCTTTCCACTATTCACCAGCAAGAGGAACTGCCTAGGCAGCCATTGACCTGCATCCCACTGGGCCTGCATCTCATCAGACCTGCTCTTCGGCCCACTGGGCCTGGGCCTCTCCAGGCCTGTGTTTCAGCTACAAGCCAACTAGGCATGGGTTTTAATCTGCATCCCTGCTATTATCTCAGTAGCTTAGCCTTCTCGAACTCCCAAATTTCCACTGCCTCTGACACTGACAATCTCATTCTAAAAGAGGTAACTAACTGTAACACTCTGTGGAGCCGGGCCTTCCCCTAAAGCCGTTCCTGAGAGACAGGGTCCTTCTGTTCTTTATCCGGAAGCGAAATCGGTATCCCAGACTTCCTCCGGACAAAGAACGACACAGGAGTTGTTGATGCAGGGGCGATGGAAGGGTGCTTCTCACTGTCTTGTTCAGCCTGCTTTCTTAGAGCACCCAGGACTACCAGCCTAAGGGTGGCACCACCCTACAATGGGCTGGATCCTCCCTCATCAATCACTAATTAAGAAAATGCCTTACAGGCTTACCTACACCTAAATGTTACGGAGGCATTTTCTTAATTGAGTTTCCTTCCTCTTTGATGACTACAGCTTGTGTTGAACTGACATAGAACTAGGCAGCACAAGTAGTATGAAGGTACTTTCACACTCCTCCAAATTTTGTTTCTAACTGTCACTCTTCTCCCTGATTCTTTTTTGTTTTATTAAGACAGGGTTTCTTTGTGTAGCATTGCCTGTCCTGGACTCACTTTGTAGAACTGGCTGGCTTCTAATTCACAAAGAACCACCTACCTCTGCCTCCCTGAGTACTGGGATTATAGGCGTGTACTACCATGCCTGGCTTTTTTCTCCTTGTTTTTTTGAGTAAGCGTCAGTGGTTATTAGAATTCATGATTTGGCTTTATTCATGGAGATTCTATTTCCATATGTAGTATCAGGTGCTCTGTATTTTAATATGCACCACACAGGTGGTCATAATGCTGTTGGCTTCAGAAGAAACTGGATTTCTCTTGTTCAAATAGTAATCTAACACTGACTTGGTAGTTTCCCATTAAAAATCTCATGGTGAGTTTTGTAAAAAGTTCTTAAATCACAGTCAGAAAGCTATAGGGTACATTAGGGAGATAGTCTAAGGCAAGATGTGACACAGCCTTGGTTCTCATTAACTAGATGAGCACTCCTCAGTTCTAATGACCAATGAAAAACACACCCTATAAATTTTCTCATGTCTGCTAAGGAGCAATACCATGGCTTAAATTTTAAGTGAGGGAAATGGGCCCAGAGCAAGGAATAGAGTTTTCCCAATCTCTCAGTGGGCTCTTCTTGAAGTAATATACACTGAAATCGGATTTTATCCATCCTAGGATAAAACTCATTTTTGTAAATGAGTTTAGGAACCTACATGTACATTTATCTATCTACCTGTGGGGGTTGACATCTTTATTAAAAAGGACAGAGGCCATCAAGTACATTCAAGCTATGTAACAGACCACTCCCAGATATTCACTGAACTAAACTGAACCATATAATTAGGCTTCTTGAAGGTAAATGGGTTTTAGATCCTTTACTAAACATCAAGCCTTCTTTCAAGAGTGACTGGATGGTTTACTTAGACCTCACTTTGAGGAAGAATATTAGCTCATTAACATATTTAAAGAGCATTTTTCTTGGTGGTGTACCTTATTGGGGTGTGCTTGCCTGCTTCTTGGTTTATCCTCTGCTTTTAGGATGCTACCTGGTACACAGGTAGGTAATAAATATTTAAGGTTAAAGGGGTGCCCACCTTATGAATAAAAGGTCATTTACTCTCTTCAGAGAAGAATAAACAAAGCAATCATTTTCAAACATTCTATCTCCATGGAGAATTAACAAGTAAATATGAGTTTTAAAATAATAGCTTAAGGGCCAGGGGAATAGTTCTATAGATGTGTACAAGGCCCTGAGTTTGATCCTTAGTGTCATAAGAGAAAAGAATGCCCAGTATCTCCACAGACTATTTCTTTTTAGTGCTCAAAGGCTTTCATTATCTGTTAAGCAAATAGTAAATTATTGTGCCCTCTTATGCCTACAGAGACAGATGCTGTTGAGTGGACTGAAGTCCTGAGGGGGTGGCTGCTGGTGCAAGTGCTCTCTGAACTGTCTTGGCCTCTGTTCTGTTCAGCCCTGCTAACAGTGTCATTGAATACCACTGATGGACTGTGATGAGAACTGAACCTTAGCTCACAGATTCTTGGCCTCTTACGTTGCAAATGGGAGATCAAATGCAAGAAGATGAAATAAAATAAAGAAGAGTGGTGCACTTTAAATCTCAATGAGCCACACAAAGAAGTTTTTATTTAATAACATCAGGTGTGCAAAAGTCTTCAGGGTTTCAATTGATGAGGAGACTAACAGTGTTCAACAGATTGACATTGTTTTTCCAAAGGACTAATGTGGCCACAAATCACCTTACTGAAGTCTACCACCCAGATTACAAGAGGCAGCATTGCAAAACCTACAGTACAAGACACCTACATGAGCCAGATCCTATCCAGAAAATGAGCTAGATGTTGAAGTCTTAGTAACTCAGTCATACAAGAAATAGTGAAATAACTAGAAATAATTCTCATGGGTAAGAAAGGAATCTATGTACAATTAATGCAACTTAGAAAGAGTTTAAAGGCTAACATGTTGATAAAGTACAGCCTGCTTCTGTACATTCCTTGAGAACAGATTAAAAAACAGTGGATGGGAATGGCTATAATCAGATGAATGGCTCAACACCAAGGAATGCTTTCTAATGACTATACTATCCAGCATTGTGGTGGTCTAGTTCATTAGTCAGTGAACACTTTATGATTGGGATAGCTCAATAATGACAGATTGATCACATGGCAGGAAACCTATAGAGGAGATTTAACTGCATAAGTATGACCTTCACTATTCTTAAGTTATCATTGAGGCCTGGTACACAACTCTGTGAGTTTTACACTTTTAAAGTGAAAATTAAATCAGCTTCAATACTTACATATAGTGTATCTGTCACTATGATAAAGTTAAGTCATTATTTAGGGTATAAGTGATCATTGTTATTTAATTTTTAAAACCTTTTTTACTTATGAGGACAGACTCACTATTCATCCATGGATGGTCTGGAACATACTATAGAGATCAGGCTGGCCATGAGCTCACAGGTATCTGTCTTCCTCTGCTTCATGAGTGCTGAGATTGAAGGCAAGTGCCACCGAGCCCTACCAATTATTTAAACAACCATATATGGCATAGATTTTTAGATGATTTTATCAGAGGTATACTTATGTACCTTAAAGCTGGGCTTGCTTGGGATTAATTCACAGTAAGGTGATAAAGGAATAAATATAGGTACCAGTGATTTGAGCAGCACTATTCCCAGTCTCAAGGTCAAAGTCAAAGACATTAATCTGATTACTGTCTTGCCTCAGTTCCTTAGGACAGCATTAATGGTTTTTTGTCCCTTCAGGATTTTGTGCTGATTCTTTAATATTTTCCCTAATAGTGGTTACCAAGGTGTGTTCTTTGGATATGATCTTTTGGTTGCAAAATAATATCCAGAAGATAAAATACAAGTAAAAATGATATTCAGTAAAGTGTATCCCTGCTTTTCCTAGCTGATATCTATCTATCTATCTATCTATCTATCTATCTATCTATCTATCTATCTATC
>NW_026590715.1:2877224-3019192 GCF_907164565.1 Psammomys obesus | reverse complement strand
ATCTATCTATCTATCTATCTATCTATCTATCTATCTATCTATCTATCGATAGATAGATATAGATATAGATATAGAGAGATAGAGATAGAGAGAGAGAGAGAGAGAGAGAGAGATAGAGATAGAGATAGAGATAGAGATAGAGATAGAGATAGAGATAGAGATAGAGATAGAGATAGAGATAGAGATGATATAGATATAGTCTTTTTCCAAAAGCAACTGCTATGGCCACTTTCTTGTGGGCCCTTCTGAGTGAGTATGTGCTACAAAAACTCCTTCATGGCTTTGATAGCAGTTTTTGTGTCCCTTTTGCAATAGTTTGTTTATCTAGAGTCAACCCTCTTTGTATCTTCTCCTGGTTTTACCATTTTTTTTACAGTTCACCAGTTTTTGATCTGCCAGTGTGACCTGCCAAGCCCTTAATCTGCAACATGAAGATGTAGAATTCATCACTTAGATTGACAAAACAAGTTTCAGGTTTTTTTCCATTTAATATTTTCTAGCCCTTTGAAATTAAATCATGCTTGTTCATCTACACTGATTCACTGTATTCCAAAAGTAAGTCATTTACCCTTCTCTGCAACATCTTTCACCTTAGGATACAGTAGCAACTAATGTTTTAAAATTTTCAGATGGGTCTATGGTTAGAAGTGCTTGCTTCTTTTGAAGAAGACCTGAGTTCAGTTTCCAGAATCCATGTCATGTGGGTTACTGATGCCTGTGGCTCTGTCCCCATGGAATCTGAAACAATTCTATCATCCACAGTGCCTACACACATGTACACATATACACAGGCATATGCGTGTGTGCACACATATACACACAAATGAAATTTTAAGAGTCCATAAAATTTCATAGTAATAAAACCCTTCTATCCTAAGCATCTAAAAATTGAAATGAGATCAAAGTATTAAGAAGTATTATTAAAGAAGTTAAATGGTTTACAAATTCAGTAATACATGTTGAAAATTAAGCATCAGAAGCTGATAATTCATTTATAGTATATTTGTGTTGTTTTTTTCTAGGTGTAGCTAGATACACAGTTTATCTAAGGCACTCGTTTCCATTGAATATGGTATGTTGAGGCATTTGGAAAATCTGCACAATATCTAAAAATTAAGAAGAGTGAGGAAGGAATTAATTCTACAATATTCTTGGAGTTGGGAGGGTCTGCAGTGATCAGATAGCCCAGACTAAGTATCTTTGGCTACATTCCTGTCAGCTGCTGTACAGACACTGCTTGACCACCTTCATTGGCAGGGTACTTATTATACTTCAAGGCAGGGCCTAGGTTCAAATTTTATATACATCCAAGGATGACCTTGAGCTGCTGATTGTAGGCCTGTGTGCCAATTGTTCCTAGTTTACATGGTGGTGAATATTTGCCCCAGCATTTTGTACCTGATGAGTTACTTTTCTGTTGCTGTGATAAAAACTATGACCAAAACCAGTTTAGAGGAGAAACAGTTTATTTCAGCTTTTACTGCCAGGACACAGTCCATCATTGAGGGAAGTTAGGGCAGGAAAATGGAGGCAAGAACCATGGAAGAATGCTACTTGCTGGCTCTCTTTCTGGATCATGCTCAGCTAGCCCAACTACCTAACTTCCCAACTACCCAACTACCTGTGCCACCCACAGTGGGCTGAGCTGGACTCTCCCACACCAGTCATCAACCAAAGCTATCTCTCATAGACATGCTCACAGGTCAATCTGATTTATACAATTCTTTGCACAATTCTCCTCTTCCTGGATATCTCCAGGGTGTGTCAAAGTGAAAATAAAACTTAAGAGAAGCACCCTGCTAAGTGTTCTCTATTTCTTTCCTCAATGTGTGTGATACTCTAAAAGGTTACAGTAATACACATTTTTTTAAAACAAGGTCTGTATGAGTTAAAATATACTTCCTTATGTGTTCCACTGCCAAACTACACTAGATGAGACAAGCTGCCGACTTTATGTGAGGATGAACCAAGTCTGATTTTGTTTCTGTGAATTCTACCAGAGTCATATGAGGACTCAGCATTGTTACCAAGTAAAAATCTTTAGCCTTCCAAGTAGAGTCATTTACCATGTTTGTGTCTTCCAGATCAGCCTGAATTTAGTAAATTGTATGAGTACTACAGTTATTTTGTTGGAACTTAATGCACATGGATTAGTCAGGGGTATATCCCTCTCCAAAGATGTTGGAGAAACCATGGACCATTTATAGAATATGTTTCTTTTAGTGATATGCTATAGTTCGTCTTATAACTTCTTGTTTTTTGTTTTGTTTTGTTGATATAGGATCTCAGATGACCCAGGCTTATCTCAAGCTTTCAATGTAGTTAAAGCTGATTTTGAACTGTTGACTCTCCTGTTTTCACTTTCTACATGTTGGTTTACAGGTGTGTGCCCCCATACTGAGGTTGTCTTTATAACTTCTTTACAACAGAAACTATCTTTATAAAAGGAACTGTTCTTTATAGTAGGAACTATCACCTACCAATTTGTATGTATATAAATGGAATTGAATTTAAAAGTGCATTTATTCATAATAGCCCGAACCTACAAACAACCCAGATGTCCATCAATGGAGAAATGGATACAGAAATTGTCATACTTTTTCTTTTAATTTTGAAATTTTATTTTACTTTATTTTATTAATTACACTTTATTCACTTTGTATCGCCCCATAAGTCCCTCCCTCCTCCCCTCCCAGTCCCTCCCTCCCTCCCCCTTCTTCACGCATGCCCCTCCCGAACTCCACTGATAGGGGAGGTCCTCCTCTCTTCCTTCTGATCTTAGTCTATCAGATCTCATCAGGAGTGGCTGCACTGTCATCTTCTGTGGTCTGGTAAGGCTGCTTCCTCCTCAGGGGGAGGTGATCAAAGAGCAGGCCAATCAGATTATGTCAGAAGCAGTCCCCCTTCCCATTACTATGTAACCCACTTGGACACTAAACTGCCATGGGCTACATCTGTGCAGGGGTTCTAGGTTGTCTCCATGCCTGGTACTTGGTTGGAGTATGAGTCTCTGGGAAGATCCCTGTGTTCAAATAGAAATTGTCATACTTTTACACAATGGAATACTACTCAGCAATTAAAAACAAAGAGATCATGAAATTTGCAGGCAAATGGTGGGATCTAGAAAAGATCATTCTGAGTGAGGTATCCCAGAAGGAGAAAGACACATACAGTATATACTCACTTATAAGTGGGTACTAGACCTACCTATAAGATAGGATAAACATACTGAAATCTGTACACCTAAAGAAGATAAGAAAGAGAACCCTGGGTAAGATGATCAACCCTCACTTAGAAAGAGAAATGGGATGGACATTGGATGTAGGAGAAAACAAGTAACAGGACAAGTGCTTACCACTGAGGGCCTCTGAAAGTCTTTACCTAGCAGTGTATCAAAGCAGATACTGAGACTCATAACCAAACCTTCAGCAGAGTCCAGGGAATCATATGAAAGAAGTAGGAGTTCATATGACATGGAAAGGACAGGAGCTCCACAAGGACCTAATATATCTGGGCACAGGGGTCTTTTGTTAGACTGTATCTCCAACCAAGGACCATGTATGGATATAACCTAGAACTTCTGCTCGGATGTAGCCCGTGGTAGCTCAGTAACCAATTGGTTTCCCATAGTAAGGGGAACAGGGACTATTTCTGACAGGAACTCAATGGCAGGCTCTTTGACCTCCCTACCCCCCAAGGGAGGAGCAGCCCTGCTAGGCCACAGAGGAGGACTTCACAACCAGGCCTGAAGATACCTCATAAGCTAGGGTCAGATGAAAGGGGAAGAAGTCCTCCCCTATCAGTTGACTTGGAAATGTCCAGGGAGAAGATGAGAGAGGGAGCGTGGGATTGGGAGAGAATGAGGGAGTTGGATACAGCTAGGATACAAAGTTAACAAACTATAACTAACATTAAAAAGTAAAGATTTAATTAAAAAAGTGCATTTAAACTCTTCTGATATATTTCTTGCTTTCCATAAAATGTGTCTGATAAAACTTTGTAAATTTTGAGAGAAAATTAATAATGGGAGAAAGGATCATAGAAAAGTCACCCACTAAATGCCTTTTAAAAAAATGAGCCTAGCTCTTCTTCCAGTCCTGTAATACACCATGCCATTACAAGTCCATGCCATCATTTATACTGTATTGATTTTATTGCCATGACTTTGGAAATACTGTCATGTACATTGATGATGGCCCATAAATGTTCAGAGTAACATTTAGGGACCAACTCACTATTTAGAGTCAAATAGAAGACTGTGTATCAGGTACATTAATAGGTCCAGTGTATAGAGCTAAGAAATATGCTTAAATGTCTCTTGAAAGTTAAGTAAAATAATTTCATTTATTTTTCAAATTTATTCATTTTACATCCCTATTGCATCCCTCTCCCTCCTCTGCGCCTGTCCTTCCCTCTCACCCTGTTCCCTCTCCCCCCCTCTCCTTCTCCTCAGAAAAGGGGAACGCCCACCACCACCAAACCTCCCTGGCATACTAAGTCACATCAGGACTAAACCCATACTCTTCTACTGAGGTCCAACAAGGCAGCCCAGTTATAGTAAGGTGACCAAAAGTAGGCAACAGAGTCCATGTCAGATACAGTCCTGGTTCTAATTGCTAGGGGTCCTCCTGAAGATCAAGCTGCACATTTGCTACACATGTGTAAGGGACCTAGGTACAGTCAATGCACACTCTTTGGTTTGTGTTTCAGTCTCTGTGAGCCTCCATGGGCCCAGGCTAGTTGACTCTGTTGGTCTTCTTGTGGAGTTCTTGTCCCACTGGGTTGTTCTTTCCTTTCTCCAACTCTTCCACGGTACTCCCTGAGATCTGCATCTGTAATTCTCTGCATCTCTTTCAATAAGCTGCTTGGTGGAGCCTCTTAAGAGGAAAGTTAGGCCAATCTCCTGTCTCCAAACATAGCAGAGTATTATTATAGTGACAGGGGTTAGCTCTTTCCAACGGGTGTCAAGGACTTGCCAGTCTTTGGTTGGCCGTTCCTTCAAACTCTGCTCCATCTTTATCCTTGTTTACCTTGTTGGCAGGGTAAACTTTTGGTTGAAAGTTTTTTGTATGAGTTGGTGTCACACTTCCTCCTCTGGAAGTCATGCCTGACTATAGGAGGTGGCTGTGCACTTCAGTCTTTTATCTCCAGCTGCTACTAGTCTCGGCTAGAGTCACTCCCATATCCTCCCAGGAGCCTACACCTTCTCAGGTCTTCTGCTTGTTCCAGGGATGCCCCCCACAACACATCAGTTCCCCTTCTTTCTCCCAGTCCTCTCATTTCCCACCCTGCAATGCCTCCACCTGATTCCCACCCTTGTTCCAGTTCCCACCCCCTCTCCCACCCAGTTCTCTCTCTTCATCCACTTCCAATGTCTATTTATTTCTCCTTCTGAAAGAAATTCAAACATCCTCCCTTGGGCCCTTCTTGTTACTTAGCTTCTTTGGGTCTGTGGATTGTAGAATGGTTTTCCTGTACTATATGGTTAATATCCACTTCTAACTGAGTATATACCATGTGTGTCTTTCTGAGACTGGGTAATCTCACTCAAGATAATATTTTCTAGTTCCATCCATTTTCCTGCAATTTTCATGATTTCCTTGTTTTTAATGGCTGAGTAGTATCCCATTGTGTAAACCCACCACATTTTCTTATCCATTGGTTGTTTCCAGGTTCTGACTATTACAAATAAAGCTGCTATGAACATAGTTGAGAAAGTGTCCTTTTTGTATGGTGGAACATCTTTTGAGTAAATGCCCCAGAATAGTATAGCAGGGTCTTGAGGTAGAATTATTCCCCATTTTCTGAGAAAGTGTCAAATTGATTTCCAAAGTGGTTGTACAAGTTTGCCCCCCCCCCATATAAGAGTATTACCCTTTGTCCACATTCTCACCAGTATTGCTGTAACTTGATTTTTTTAAATTTAACTTCATGTTTTATAATTTATTCACTTTATATCTCGATTGTATCCCCCTCCCTTGTCTCCTCCTGGTCCCACCTTCACTGCATCTTCCCCCCTAATCTCCTCTCCTATTTCTCAGAAAGGAGAAGCACTCCTCTCCTACCATCTGACCCCAGCCAATCAAGTCTCATTAGGACTATTTGCATCCTCTTCCTCTGGGGCCTTGCAATGCACCTCCCAACCCCCAGCCAGAGGGAAGTGATAAAGAGCAGTCAACAGAGTCCATGTCAGAGATAGCCCCTGATCCCTTAACTTGGGAACCCACATGAAGACTGAGCTCCTTATCGACTACATCTGAGCAAGGGGTCTAGGGCCTCTTTTTTTTCGTTTTTTTTTTATATTAATTACAGTTTATTCACTTTGTATCCCAGCTGTAGCCCCTTCCCACTTCCCCTCCCAAATCTTCCCTCCCTCCCTCATCTTCTCCTATGCCCCTCTCCAAGTCCAAGGATAGGGGAGGTCCTCCTCCCCTTCCATCTGACCCTAGCTTATAGGGTCTTATCCAAACTGGCTGCATTGCCTTCCTCTGTAGTCTGGCAAGGCTGCTCCCCCATTCAGGGGAGGTGATCAAAGAGCCAGCCACTGAGTTCATGTCAGAGAGAGTCCCTATTCCCCTTACTAAGTCACCCACTTGGATACTGAGCTGCCATGGGCTACATTTGAGCAGGGATTCTAGGTTATATGCATGAATGGTCCTTGGTTGGAGAATCAGTCTCAGAAAATACCACTTTGCCCAGATATTTTGGTTCTGTTGCTCTCCTTGTAGAACTCCTGTCCTCTCCAGGTCTTACCATCTCCTCTTTCTTTCGTAAGATTCCCTGCACTCTGCTCAAAGTGTGTTTATGAATCTCATTATCTGCTTTTATATAATGCTGGGTAGAGTCTTTCAGAGGCCTTCCATGGTAGGCTCCTGTCCTGTTTCCTGTTTTCTCCTTCTTCCCATGTCCATCCCATTTGTGTTTCTGAGTGAGGATTGATTATCTCACCCAGGGTCTTCCTTCTGATTTTTGTAGGTTTATCCTATAGTATATGTCTAGTATCCACTTATAAGTGAGTATATACCATGTGTGTCTTTCTGTTTCTGGGATACCTCACTCAGGATGATCTTTTCTAAATCCCACTGTTTCTCTTCAAATTTCATGATTTCCTTGTTTAATTGCTGAGTAGTATTCCATTGTGTAAATGTACCACAATTTCTATATCCATTCCTCTGTTGAGGGAAATCTGGGTTGTTTCCAGGTTCTGACTATTATGAATAAAGCTGCTACAAACATAATTGAACAAATGTCCTTGTAGTGTACTTGAGCATATTTTGGATATATGCCTAGGAGTGTTGCAGCTGGATCCGGAGGAATTGCTATTCCTAATTGTCTGAGAAAGCACCAAATTCATTTGTAAAGTGGTTGTACAAGTTTACATTTCCAACAGCAGTGGATGAGGGTTCCCCCTTTTCCACAACCTATCTCGCAGGTATTGTCACTTGAGTTTTTGATCTTAGCCATTATGATGGGTATAAGTTGAAATCTCAGGATTGTTTTGATTTGCATCTCTCTGATGACTAAGGACGTTGAACATTTCTTTTTCTTTTTTGATCATTTCTTTAAGTGTTTCTCTGCCATCCTATATTCCTCTACAGAGAATTCTCTGTTTAGCTCTGTACCCCATTTTTTAAGTGGATTATTTGATTTGCTGCTTTTTAACTTCTTTTCTTCTTTATATATTCTGGATATTAGCCCCGTGTCAGATATAGGGTTGGTGAAGATCCTTTCCCAGTTTATAGTCTGTTGTTTTGTTCTGACAACAATGTCCTTTGCTTTACAGAAGCTTTTCAGTTTCATGAGGTCATATTTATTTATTGTTGATCTTAGAGCCTATGCTGTTGGTGTTCTTTTCACAAAGTTGTCTCCTGTACCAATGAGCTCTAGGCTCTTCCCCAGTTTTTCTTCTAACAGATTTAATGTGTCTGGTTTTATATTGAAGTCTTTGATCCACTTGGACTTGGGTTTCGTGCAGGGTAATAAATATGGATCTATTTGCATTTTTCTACATGTAGACATCCAGTTAGACAAGCACCATTTGGTTGAACATGTCTTTTTTTCCATTGTACGGTTTTGGCTTCTTTGTCAAAAATCAAGTATCTGTAGATGTGTTGGTTAATGTCTGGGTCTTCAGTTTGATTCCAATGATCCACCATTCTGTTTCTATGCCAGCACCATGCCGTTTTTATTACTATTGCTCTGTAGTACAGCTTGCTTTCAAGGATAGGAATACATCCAGAGATCAGTTGTTGTACAGGATCATTTTGGAAATTCTGGGTTTTCTGTTTTTCCATATGAAGTTGAGAATTTTTCTTTCAAGTTCTGTTAATAATTGTGTTGGTATTTTGATGGGAATAGCATTGAATCTGTAGATTGCTTTTGGCAGGGTGGCCATTTTCACTATCAATTCATGAGCATGGGAGATCTTTCCATTTTCTGATATCTACTTCTATTTCTTTCTTCAGAGACTTGAAGGTTTTATTGAACAGGTCTTTCACTTGCTTGGTTAGAGTCACACCAAGGTACTTTATGTCATAAATGGCTATTGTGAAGGGTATTGCCTCACTAATTTCTTTCTAGGCCCTTTTGTCTTTGGTATACAGGAGTTCTTCTGATTATTATTATTTTTTTTTAGATAATTTTGTATCCAGCCACTTTGCTGAAGGTGTTTATCACCTGATGGAATTCTCTGGTTGAATTTTTGGGGTCTCTCATCCATAGTATCATATCATCTGCAAATAGTGATACTTTGACTTCTTCCTATCTGATTTGTATCCCCTTGATCTTCCTTAGTTCTCTTACTATTCTAGCTAGGATTTCAAGTACTATGTTGAAGAGATATGTAGAGAGTGGGTAGCCTTGACTTGTCCCTGATTTCAGTGGATTGTTATAAGTTTATCTCTGTTTAGTTTGATGTTGTCTATAGGTTTGTTGTACATTGTGTTTACTATGTTTAGGTATGTGCCTTGTATCCTTTATCTCTCCAAGACTTTAAATCTGAATGAGTGATGAATTTTGTCAAATGATTTTTGGCATCTAAGGAGATTATCATGTGGTTTTTCTCCATCAGTTTGCTTACATGGTGGATTACATTGATGGATTTCTATATATTGAACCACCCCTGCATACCTGGGTTGAAGGCTATTTGGTCATGGTGGATGATATCTTTTATGTGTTCTAGGATTTAGTTTGCAAGTATTTTATTGATTATTTCTGAATTAGTGTTCATAAGAGAGATAGGTCTGAAGTTCTCTTTTTTTGTTGGGTCTTTGTGTGGTTTAAGTATCAAGGTGACTGTGGCTTCATAGAATGATTTTGGTAATGTTCCTTTTGTTCGTATTTTGTGGAATAGTTTGAAAAGAATTGGAGTTAGCACTTCTTTGAAGGTCAGTTAGAATTTTGCACTGAAACCATCTGGCCCTGGGCTTTCTTTGGAAGGGAGACGTTTTTAAATTAAATTTTTATTTTTTAATATTAATTACAGTTTATTTACTTTGTATCCCAGCTGTAGCTTCTTCCTTCATTCCCTGTCAATCCCTCCCTCTCTCATCTCCTCCCTGCCCCTCTTTAAGTCCACTGATAGGGGAGGTCCTCCTCCCATTCCATCTGACCCTAGCTTATCAGGTCTCATCAGGACTGGCTGCAATGTTCTCCTCTGTGGCCTAACAAGGTTGCTCCTCCCTTGTGGTGGGGGGGGGGTTCAAAGAGCTAGCTACTGAGTTCATGTCAGAGACAGTCCCTGTTCTGCTTACTAGGGAACTCACTTGGATACTGACCTGCCATGTGCTATGTCTGAGTGGAGCTTCTAGGTTATATCCATGAATGGTCCTTGATTGGAGATTCAGTCTCAGAAAAGACCTCTATGCCCAGATATATTTGGTCCTTGTGGAAGGGGGACTTTTGATGACTGCTTGTATTTCCTTGGGGGATATAGGACTACTCAATCTTTCTGCCTGATCTTGATTTATTTTTGGTAAATGGAATCTATCAAGAAAATTGTCCATTTCCTTTAGATGTTCAAATTTTGTGGCATGTAGCCTTTTGTAGTAAGACCTAATGATTGTTTGGATTTCCATAGTGACTGTTGTTATGTCCCCCTCTTTATTTCTGATTTTTCTGATTTGGATAGTTTCTCTCTCTTCCTTTTGGTTAGTTTGTCTATCTTGGTGATTTTCTCAAAGAACAACCTATTGGTTTCATTGATTCTTTGAATTGTTCTCTTTCTTTCTAATTTATTGATTTCAGCCCTGAATTTGAATATTTCTAGCTGTCTACTCCTCTTGGGTATGTCTGTTTCTTTTTTTTCTAGGACTTTCTTTTTTTTATTTCTTTTTTTCTTATCAGTTACATTTTATTAACTCTGTACCCCAGCCGTGTCCCTATCCCTCATTCCCTCCCAGGCCCTCCCTCCCTCCCTCCTCTCCACCGTGCCCCTTGCCAAATCCACTGAGAGGGGGGACCTCCTCCCCATTCATCTGATCCTGTTTTATCAGGTATCTTCAGGACTGGCTGCAAAGCCCTCCTCTGTGGCCTAACAGGACTGCTCCTCCCTTGGGGGGTGGGGAGGCCAAAGAGCCAGTCATTGAGTTCCTGTTAGAAATAGTCCTTGTTCCCCTCACTATGGGAAACCAATTGGTTACTGAGCTACCACAGGCTACATCTGAGCAGAGGTTCTAGGTTACATTCATACATGGTCCTTGGTTGCATGTCAGTCTCAGAAAAGACCCTGTGCCCAGATATCTTTGGTCCTTGTGGAGCTCCTATCCTTTCCTCATCAGACTAACTCCCCTCTTTCTTATGATTCCCTGTACTCTGCCAAAGGTTTGGTCATGAGTCTTTGCTTTGAAAACACTGCTAGTTAGAGTCTTTCCAATGCGCTCAGTAGACTCCTGTTATACATTCAATGCACATCCCATCTGTCTTTCTAAACAAGGATTGATCATCTTACCCCATGTCCGCTCTCTTGATTATCTTTTTTAGGTATATAGATTTCATTATGTTTATTATATCTTATAGGTCTATATAAGTGAGTATACACCGTGTTTGTCTTTCTCCTTCTGGGATATTTCACTCAGGATGATCTTTTCTAGGTCCCACCATTTGCCTGCAAATTTCATGATTTCCTCCTTTTTGATTGCTGAGTAGTATTCCATTGTGTAAAAATACCACAATTTCTGTATCCATTCCTCAGTTGATGGACATCTGGGTTGTTTCCGGGTCCTGGCTATTACAAATAAAGCTGCTATAAACATGGTTGAGCAAATATCCCTTTTGTGTACTTGAGCAAACTTTGGGTATATACCTAGCAGTGGTATAGCTGGGTCTTGAGGAAGCACTATTCCTAATTGTCTTAGAAAGCGCCAGATAGATTTCCAGAGTGGTTGTACCAGTTTACATTCCCACCAGCAGTGGAGGAGGGTTCCCCTTTCTCCACGACCTCTCCAGCATGTGTTGTCACTTGAGTTTTTCATTTTGGCCATTCTGATGGGTGTAAGGTGATATCTCAGGGTCGTTTTGATTTGCATTTCCCTGATGGCTAATGAGGATGAGCATTTCTTTAAGTGTTTCTCTGCCATTCGATATTCCTCTGTCGAGAATTCTCTGTTTAGCTCTGTTCCCATTTTTTAATTGGATTACTTGGTTTGCTGCTTTTCAGCTTCTTTAGTTCTTTGTATATACTCGATATTAGTCCTCTGTCAGATAAAGGGTTAGTGAAGATTCTTTCCCGATCTGTAGGCAGGCGTTTTGTTTTGATGACAGTGTCCTTTGCTTTACAGAAGTATTTCAGTTTCATGAGGTCCCATTTATTGATTGTTGCTCTTAGAGCCTGTGCTGTTGGTGTTCTGTTCAGGAAGTTGTCTCCTGTGCCAATGAGTTCTAGGCTGTTTCCCACTTTTTTTTCCAACTGATTTAGAGTAACTGGTTTTATGTTGAGGTCCTTGATCCACTTGGACTTTAGTTTTGTGCAGGGTGATAAATATGGATCTATTTTCATTTTTCTGCATGTAGACATCCAGTTGGTCCAGCACCATTTGTTGAAGATGCTATCTTTTTTCCATTGAATGGATTTGGCTTCTTTGTCAAATATTGAGTATTCATAGGTGTGTGGGTTTATTTCTGGGTCTTCTATGCGATTCCATTTATCCTCCTTTCTGTTTCTATGCCAATACCATGCAGTTTTTATTACTGTTGCCCTGTAGTACAGCTTGAGATCGGGAATGGAGATACCTCCAGATGATCTGTTGTTGTACAGGATCGTTTTGGAGATTCTGGGTGTTTTGTTTCTCCATATGAAGCTGAGAATCTTTTTTTCAAGGTCTGTAAAGAATTGAGTTGGTATTTTGATGGGAATTGCATTGAATCTGTAGATTGCTTTTGGCAGGATGGCCATTTTCACAATGTTAATCCTACCAATCCATGAGCATGGGCGATCTTTCCATATTCTGAGATCTTCTTCAATTTCTTTCTTCAGAGACTTGAAGTTTTTCTCAAACAGGTCTTTCACTTGCTTGGTTAGTTTCACCCCAAGGTACTTTATGTGGTTAGTGGCTATAGTGAAGGGTGTTGTTTCCCTAATTTCTTTCTCGGCCCTTTTGTCTTTGGTATAAAGGAGGACTTCTGATTTTTTTGAGTTGATTTTGTTTCCTGCCATTTTGCTGAAGTTTATCAACTGGATGAGTTCTCTGGTTGAATTTTTGGGGTCGCTCATATATACTATCATATCATCTGCAAAAAGTGACACTTTGACCTCTTCCTTTCCGATTTGTTTCCCCTTGATCTCCTTTAGTTGTCTTATTGCTCTGGCTAGGACTTCAAGTACTATGTTGAAGAGGTATGGAGAGAATGGGCAGCCTTGTCTTGTCCCTGATTTCAGTGGGATTGATTTAAGTTTCTCTCCATTGAGTTTGATGTTGGCTATAGGCTTGTTGTATATTGCTTTTACTATGTTTAGATATGTGCCTTGTATTCCTGATCTCTCCAAGACTTTAAACATGAATGGGTGTTGGACTTTGTCAAATGCTTTTTCAGCATCTAAGGAGATGATCATGTAGATTTTCTCCTTCAGTTTGTTTATGTGGTGGATTACATTGATGGATTTCCGTATGTTGAACCATCCTTGCATGCCTGGGTGAAGCCTACTTGGTCATGGTGGATGATATCTTTGATGTGTTCTCGGATTCGGTTTGCAAGTATTTTATTGAGTATTTTTGCATCAGTGTTCATAAGAGAGATAGGTCTGAAGTTCTCTTTTTTTGTTGGGTCTTTGTGTGGTTTAGGTATAAGGGTGACTGTTGCTTCATGGAATGAGTTTCGTAATGTACCTTCTGTTTCTATTTTGTGGAATAGTTTGAGGAGAATTGGTGTGAGCACTTCTTTGAAGGTCTTGTAGAATTCCGCGCTGAAACCATCTGGCCCAGGGCTTTTTTTGGAGGGGAGACTGTGAATGACTGCTTCAATTTCCTTGGGGGATATAGGGCTGTTCAGTCTTTCTACCTGATCTTGACTTAATGTTGGAAGATGGAATCTATCAAGAAAATTGTCCATTTCATTCAGATTTTCAAATTTTGTAGCATATAGGCTTTTGTAGTATGACCTAATGATTGTTTGAATTTCCTTTGTGTCTGTAGTTATGTCACCCTTTTCATCTTTGATTTTGTTGATTGGGATAGATTCTCTCTGCTTTTTAGTTAGTTTGACTAAGGGTTTGTCTATCTTGTTGATTTTCTCAAAGAACCAGCTTTTTGTTTCATTGATTCTTTGAGTAGTTTTATTTGTTTCTAATTGATTGATTTCAGCCCTGAGTTTGATTATTTCCAGCCGTCTGCTCCTCTTGGGTGTATCTGCTTCTTTTTTTTCTAGGGTTTTCAGTTGGGCCATTAAGTTGTTTGTATGTGATGTTACGAATTTCTTCTTGCAGGCACTTAGTGCTATAATTTTTCCCCTGAGCACTGCTTTCAGTGTGTCCCATAAATTTGGGTATTTTGTGCCTTCATTTTCATTGAATTCTAGGAAGTCTTTAATTTCTTTCTTTATTTCTTCCTTAACCCAGCTGTCGTTGAGTAACAGGTTGTTCAGTTTCCATGTACGTGTAGGCTGTTTGTTATTTCTGTTGTTGTTGAGGTCCAGCTTAAGTCCATGGTGGCCAGATAGAATACAAGGGATTATTTCAATCTTTTTGTATGTGTTGAGGCTTTCTTTATGACCAACTATATGGTCTATTTTGGAGAACGTTCCATGTGGTGCTGAAAAGAAGGTATACTCTTTTGAGTTTGGATGAAAAGATCTGTAGTCGTCTATTAGGTCCATTTGATTTAGGGTCTCTGTAAGTGTTTTTATTTCCCTATTTGTTTTCTGTTTAGTTGATCTGTCCCTTGGTGAGAGTGGAGTGTTGAAGTCTCCCACTATTAGGGTTTTAGGATCAATGTGTGATTTAAGCTTTAATAGAGATTCAAAATTGTGATGTCCTCTTGGTGGATTTTTCCTTTGATGAGAATATAGTGGCCCTCCTTATCTTTTTTGATTAACTTGGGTTGAAAGTCTATTTTATTGGATATTAGGATGGCTACTCCCGCTTGTTTTCTGGAACCATTTGCTTGAAAGACATTTTTCTAGCCCTTTACTCTGAGGTAGTGTTTATCTTTGTTGCATAGGTGTGTTTCTTGGATGCAACAGAATGATGGATCCTGTTTCCGCAACCATTCTGTTAGTCTGTGTCTTTTAATTGGGGAGTTGAGTCCGTTGATGTTGATAGATACTAGTGACCAACAATTGTTACTTATTTTAGATGTGGTGTTGGTGGTGTCACTGAGTTTCATTGCTTGTCTTCTTTTGGTTTTTTTGTTGTGTAGTTATCTATTTCCTCTGTTTCCTTAGATGTAGTTGTTTTCTTTGGTTTGGAGTTTCCCTTCTAGTAACTTCTGTAGAGCTGGGTTACTATGTAGATATTGTTTAAATTTGGTTTTGTCTTGGAATACCTTGAATTCTCCGTCTATGTTGATTGAAAGTTTTGCTGGGTATAGTCGTCTGGGTTGGAATCTGTGGTCCCTTAAGGACTGTATGATTTCTGTCCAGGCCCTTCTGGCTTTCATAGTTTCTGTTGAGAAATCTGGTGTGATTCTGATAGGTCTACCTTCATATGTTACTTGGCCTTTTTCCCTTGCTGCTTTTAGAATTTTTTCTTTGTTTTGTAGGTTCAGTGTTTTGACTATGATGTGACGTGAAGAATTTCTTTTCTGGTCTAGTCTACTTGGTGTTCTGTAGGCCTCTTGTATGTTTATGGCCATCTCCTTCTTTAAGTTAGGAAAGTTTTCTTCTATAATTTTCTTGAAAATATTTTCCGGACCTTTGAGCCTGATGTCTTCTTTTTCTTCTACTCCTATTATTCTTAGGTTTTGTCTTTTCATGGTGTCCTTGATTTCTTGGATGTTTTGTGTTTGGAATTTTTCTGATTTTATTTTTTCTTTGAGAGACGTGTCAATTTCCACAAGTGTATCTTCGGCTCCTGAGATTCTTTCTTCCATCTCTTGTATTCTGTTGGTAATGCTTACCTTTGTAGTGCCTGATCTTTTCTATCTGTTCTCCAGCTCCTGGTTTTTCTCTATTTGTGTTTTCTTTATTGATTCTAATTCTGTTTTCATGTCTTGCACCATTTCCTTCATCTGTTTGAATGTGGAGTCCTGCTTTTCAATGATAGCTTCTATTTTTTTTGTCTGTTTCCTCTCTATGTATCACTAATTGTGCCTCTACTTCTTTGGGTATAATTGCCTGTATTTCTATGAGAGCTTTGTTCATTTCTTCTTTATTTGCCTTCATTTGTGTGGACATTTCTTTGAGAGCTTTGTGCATTTCTTCTGTTTGCCTCAATTTTCGTGGTCATTTCTCTGAGTGCACGATTTGTTTCCTCTTGGTTCGTCTCGATTTCTTTGGTTTTCTCTGAGGGCTTTGTTCATTTCATCTCTATGGGCCTGTAATAGCTGGAGAAACATGGTTTTGAGGTCGTTTTCTTGTATATCTAGTGAATTGAAGTGTCCATTGTTTTGTGGGGTTGCTGGTGAGGTCATTATATCCTGATTTTTGTTGGGAGTATTCTTACGTCTGCCTCTAGCCATCTGGTTATTTATAATCCTCACTGTTTGTTCCTCGAGATTGTAGTTTGGGCTATGATCCTCTCTTTCTGTTTTCTGGACTGTTTTTTCAGGAAGATGAGAGAGGTTCACTGCTTTGGGAGTGTGCACTTTGTTTTCAGTTTTGCCTAAGTAAAGAATGTGACGCTGGCGCTATTCGCGTGAGCTTTTTGCAGGTGCAGTGTGCATGCGCGGATTCTCTGACTATTGCAGTGGCCTGCAAGCCACTATTACGCAGTTCTGACTGAGATTGAGGGATTGTTTGCCTGAATTACCCTGGTGGACCCACAAGGCAGAGGCTTCACTGTTGGGGTCGCTATCCCAAGAATCCCTCTGATGCCCACACTAGGAGTGTGGGTGGTAGGGATCTCGTCTGGTTGCTTCTGTGGAGAGGCCCTGGGTCTGGGGCAATCTCTCCCTAGAAGGCTCACTCACTCTCTTGCAGGACCAGTTGGAATGCACAGAGGTTCCCGTTGCTCACTACTCTCTGTTTTGGTCCTGCTGCGGAAGTGCACGGGTAGGCTATCAGTCAGCTCTGTGACACTGTGGCCGCAGGACTCGGTGTCCACCTTTCCTGTGTGCTGCCTCTTTGTCCTTTCCCTCTGCCAGGAGGGGTTATGTTGACTGGTCCCTGGGTGGCGCGGGAAAGAGTTAGGGTGAGTGTACTCAATCCCAGATCCCGGGCCCAGATCTCTCTGCCAGAAGCAGCCTAGCGGTAGAATCTATGTTTGCTGATCCCAAGAGAGTACCGGGTAGGGTTGAGTGACTTCAGATCCAGAGCTTGGGTTTCTCTGCTAGGGGCCGCTGGAGAGAGGGTGCTGTGTCCTTGGCAGGCTGCCTCTCTGTCCTTCCCGTCTGACCTTCTCCTCTGCTAGGTCAAGTTTATGGAGGTGCTTTCAGGGGAGTGCCAGCAGGGGTTGGGGCTTCTCAGTCCGATCCTGAGCTGGCGGCATTTCTCTGCGGAGGGGGGGGGCGCCGGTGATAGAACTTGCTGCTAGACCTTATTGCGCTGGACCCAGGATAATCTCAAGACGTGTAGAATGACCACAGTCCCAGATCCTGAGCTATAGTTTGTTTGCTAGGAGCGGCAGGTAGCACTGGAGTTCCGGCACTGTGAAGCCGCTGTGCACCTCTTTATCCTTCCACTCCACTGTGGCAGGGTTATGGCGGCGTTTGGGGGAGTGCCCAAAAGGATTGGGTTTTCTCAGCCCCAATCTCGAGTTGGGGTACAGACAATGTGGTCTGTGGCAGATTCTGCTGGATGCCTCCTGCCTCCTCCGAAGAGGGAGTAGGGATTTTGAGCTGGGCACGCAGCTGAGATCCGTGTGTGGCAGGAGCTCAATTGTGATGGCGGCAGGTACCCGCTGAGGTTGGAGAGACCTTCCAGGGAAAGACTGGGTGATCGGTGACCAGTCTGTAAACTTTCCTTCCCCGTTGGGTTTTTTTGCGACTGGGACTCCCAGCCTCAGGCACCCATGTGCCCACCAATCAGCCTGGGAAAGTGATTGGCACAAGCAGGCTTGCAGCACCAGCCCAGAGACCCAAAGCCCGCATTAGCCGGGTTCTCTTCCGGGTTCTGGCTGGGCAGCCGAGAGTGGACCCGACCGATTCCCATGCCGTGGGAGCCTCCCCTCACCTGGGAAACACGATCGATCGCTGTTCTTTTAGGGCCCAGAGTTTAGTCTCCTGGTCGCTGCTCGGAGTGTGTTGTCCTGCTTCTCAGACATGGTGTTCTCCTGGTGCCGCCATCTTGGCTCCTCCTTTTCTAGGACTTTCAGTTGGGCCATTAAGTTACTTTTATGAGATGTTTCAAATTTCTTCTTGAAGGCACTTAATGCTATGAATTTTCCTCTTAGCACTGCTTTCATTGTGTCCCATAAGTTTGGGTATACTGTGCCTTCATTTTCATTGAATTCTAAGAAGCCTTTAATATCTTCTTTTATTTCTTCCCTTACCCAGCTGTCACTGAGTAGCAAGTTGTTCAGTTTCCATGTGTGTGTAAGCTTTTTTCTATTTCTGTTGTTGTGATCCATGGTGGTCAAATAGAACACAAGGGATTATTTCAATCTTCTTTTATCTGCTGAAGCTTGCTTTGTGACCAACTATATCATCTATTTTGGGGAAGGTTCCATGAGGTGCTGAAAAGAAGGTATAATCTTTTGAATTTGGGTGAAAAGTTCTGTAAACATCTATTAGGTCCATTTTATTTAGACTTCTGTATGTGCCATTATTTCCCTATTTAGCTTCTGTCTAGATGATCTATCACTTGGTAGGAGTGGAGTGTTGAAGTCTCCCACTATTAAGGTGTTGGGATCAATGTGTGATTTAAGGTTTAATAATGTTTCATTTACAAATGTAGGTGCTATAGGTTTGAGGTCATAGATGATCAGAATTGTGATGTTCTCCTGGTAGAATGATGTTCCCTTCCTTATCTTTTCTATTTTATTAGATATTAGGATAGCTACCCCAGCTTGTTTTCTGGGTTCATTTGCTTGAAAAACGTTTTTCCTTCCCTTACTCTGAGGTAGTATTTATCTTTGTTGCAGAGATATGTTTCTTGGATGCATCAGACTGTTGGATTCTGTTTCTGTAACCATTCTGTTAGTCTGTGTCTTTTTATAATGCTATTATTAAGACCATAGGCAGCATCAGTTCACTAGTATATATAATTGTTTAATATCTTCATGTTCCAAATTAGATACAGCTATAGGTTTATAGCTCCTACTTTAACATACAATATCAATAAGCAAAAGGAAAAAAAAAAGATAGTTTTCAGGACCTATAGTGCTGTTCAATTTGGGTATGATTTCTGAATTCAAAAGTATTTGCAGCCTGTCCTGTTCCCTGTTTTCTCCCTCTTTTGATGTCCATCTCATTTTCCTTTCTGAATAAAGATTAGGCATCTTACCAGGGTCCTCCTTCTTGATTAGTTTTCTTAGGTGTATAGATTTTCTTATGATTATCCTATATTATATGTCTAATATCCACCTATAAGTGAGTATATAATGTGTGTTTTTCTGCTTCTGGGATACCTCACTCAGGATGATCATTTCTAGATCCTACCATTTGCCTGCAAATTTCATGATTTCTCGTTTTTGATTGCTGAGTAGCATTCCATTGTGTAAAAATACCACAATTTCTGTATTTATTCCTCAACTGAGGGACATCTGGGTTGTTTCCAGCTTCTGGCTATTACAAATAAACCTGCTATGAACATGAGTGAGCAAATGTCCTTGGTGTATACTTGAGCATCTTTTGGATATATGCCTAGAAGTAATCTAGCTAGATATTGAGGTAGCACTAACCAAACTTTTTGCAGAATGCAAGGAACCTTATGAAAGAAGGGGGAGATAGAAAGACCTAGAGGGAACAGGAGCTCCACAAAGGGAGCAACAGGGCCAAAAAAATCTGGGCACAGGGGTATTTTCTGAGACTGATACTCCAAACAAGGACCATGCATGGATATAACATGCACAGAAGTAGAACCCCTGCACAGAAGTAGCCCATGGCAGCTCAGTGTCCAAGAGGGTCCCCAAATAATAAGAACAGGGACCATCTCTGTCATGAACTGATGGGCTGGCTCTTTAATCTCCTCCATCTGAAGGGGGAGCAACCTTATCAGTCTACAGAGGAAGACAAAGAAGCCAGTCCTGATGAGACCTGATACACTAGGGTCAGATGGAAGGGGAGGAGGACCTACCCTAACATTGGACTGGGGAAGGGGCATAGAAGAAGAGGGAGGAATGGTGGGATTGGGAGGGTATGGAGGAGTGGGCTACAGCTGGGATACAAAATGAATAAACTGTAATTAATAAAAAAAGAAAAAAGTATTTGAATGAAACATCTAAGAGAAGGTCTTAATAATATATTTTTCTATCTCTGCCTGGTAGCCTCTAATCCTGGTTAGAGAAACCAAGAGGCTGACTTGTCTTAATGCTGTAGGAAATCTGAATAATGATGTGGGCCGTGGAGAAGGTCCAGTGGATAAAAATATCAGGTTGGATAACCTAAATTCACAGGACTCACATGGTGGAAGGAAAGGACAAACTCCTACAACGTGTCCTCTGACCTCCACATCCAATCTATGGTATTTACACACACACACACACACACACACACACACACACACACACACACACAATTAAACAAGTGTAATAATGAAAAGGAAAATGAATTAGTGTATGAATATGGTGCACTCATTGAATTGGACATTTCCATTTTTACTTATTTGTTTATTTCATATGTCTCTCTCTCTCTCTCTCTCTCTCTCTCTCTCTCTGTGTGTGTGTGTGTGTGTGTGTGTGTGTGTGTGTGCTATCATGCACTTGTAGAGTAAGAGTCAGTTCTTTCCTTCTAACGTTTGAGTTCCAGGAGTTGAACTCAGCAGCAAGTGCTTTTACCACCTGAGCCATCTTGCTTGCATATAATGGGCATTTCTATGTCCTTCACTATCCAAAATAAAAGTCATTGTACATGTCGTGTAAATATCCCTTATTTCTTCCCTGTGTGGTAGAAACTGGGTTGCAAGAATGTTTGTTTTTAGTGAATTTTAAAATTGTTTTATTTTATTTCCACCACTGTAAAAATAAATCTGAAATCTCGAAAGGGAAAGACCAAAAGCAGTTGTCCTGAATTGAGCATTTCCAATAATAAATGCTCAGATGGTGTTTTTTTTTTCCTGTTCCAACATAATTCAGTTCAATGAATATTTGTTGAATGCCTGCTGTGAAAAAGATATAGAATGAATAAGGAATGGTTGTTACTCTCCAGGAGTTTGCAATCAAATGGAAAATAGACTTGTGCACTGTTAATTCTCATACAAAGAACACAATAATAAAGCCTACATAGAAATTTAAACAAAGTGCTATGAGAGTATCTGAAGAGTAAAAATTGATTCTAATTAGAATATGGAAAGATGCTGTTTGAAAGAAGAATATTTTGAGTTTACTTATAAAGGACTATGTTGATTATTATAGGAAGACATTGAGATAAAAGGTGATTTAGGCTAAGGAGCCACATTATTCCAGGTGTACAGTCCCAGGCTTGGAGATTAGCACCATGCTGTGCAGGACAGAATGAATACAACTGAAACAGTAATCTACTTTATGAAGGCTCTTGAGCCCTGGGCTAAGACTTTGGGCTTGGGTCAAAAGACTATAAGAAATAACCTGCTTCTGAATCATACTGCAGTCATTCCTATCCGTGTATTGCTGTTTGCATACTAGTTGTGTCCTTATGCAGTTTTTTTAGTATCATTTGTTTCTTATTGAAGATTCTCTATGTGAGAAATACTTGACATTAAAAGCTCACACCAGATGAGGTTGATTTAAACATCTCCAGTGTATCAATAATGTATTCATTTCTCTCTCCAACAGCATATTTAACATTATACAAAGCATATGTTTTGTATAACATTGACTAAGATTACACTCTACATTGAAATAACCCAATAGAGGTTATTCATGATGAGTGTGACACCTGAATCCTATTCTGTGATCTGTTCCACTTGCTTTAAGCTTCTATTAAACCAGCCCTAGCTAGTGCATCAGGTTTCTCCTTACTGGCTCTATTTATTGGGTTTCTTTGATGTTCCTATAAGAATGTCAGATTGAATTCTATTATCTACTTCTCTTTGTAAGACAGGTTAACTTTAATACATTCACATTTGCCATTTAGTTTGTCATCCTATCACAAACAGGAATTAGCTTTGTTTGACATGATTTGTGCTTGAAGAAATGGTATTGACTACTGTTTGTCACTAGGGTTTCCCCTAGATACTCACAAATGAGGACCTTAATAATTGTCCTCTCAGCTTACCAGATATTGAAATTAAATTTATGAGTTTAATTTCCTGAGTTCCCTGGAATTTTTTTTAAAGAATAATGGAACAAGACAGTTTTATGACTCATAGCAACTATTCCATAATAATCAATATGATAAAATATTTTACAGGGAAAAAATTTCAGTTTTACCTTTCCAACTATTATTATAAAAATTAGCAAAAATAAAATTTTGAAATATTAAAGGACAGCCTTTGTACTTTAAAATTATTTATTTCTTGCACCCACACATATTTTGAAGTGCCATAACAGATACCTAGAAAATGTTAATTCACTAAGTGGTATTTTTACACAATGGAATACTACTCAGCAATCAAAAAGAAGGAAATCATTAAATTTTCAGGCAAATGGTGGGATCTAGAAAAGATCATCCTAAGTGAAATATCCCAGAAGGAGAAAGACAAACACAGTATATACTCACTTATATAGACCTATAAGATATGATAAACATAATGAAATCTATACACCTAAAAAATGATAATCAAGAGAGCAGACATGGAGTATGATGATCAATCTTCATTTAGAAAGACAGATGGGATGTGCATTGAATGTATGACAGGAGTCTACTGAGGGCATCTGAAAGACTCTAACTAGCAGTGTTTTCAAAGCAGATACAAAGACTCATGACCAAACCTTCGGCAGAGTACAGGGGATCATATGAAAGAAGGGGAGTTAGTATGATGGGGAAAGGATAGGAGCTCCACAAGGACCAAAGATATCTGGGCACAGGGTCTTTTCTGAGACTGACATTCAACCAAGGACCATGTATGGATATAACCTAGAACCTCTGCTTGGATGTAGCCTCTGGTAGCTCAGTAACCAATTGGTTTCCCATAGTGAGGGGAACAAGGACTATTTTTAACAGGAACTCAATGGCTGGCTCTTTGACCTTCTCACCCCCCAAGGGAGGAGCAGTCCTGTTAGGCTACAGAGGAGGACTTTGCAGCCAGTCCTGAAGATACCTGATAAAACAGGATCAGATGAATGGGGAGGAGGTCCCCCCTATCAGTGGACTTGGAAGGGGAACACTGGAGATGAGGGAGGGAGGGTGGGATTGGGAGGGAATGAGGGAGCGGGATACAGCTGGGATACAGAGTTAATAAAATGTAACTGATAAGAAAAAAAATAAAATTTAAAAAAGACATATTTGAAAAAAATGTTAATTCACTAGTTTATAGTCTTTACTTTGTGTCAGCAACTAGAAATTTGTTCTTCTTATATTCAAATTTGTTGCACACTTAAAAAGTAGTTCAATAATGATATTTTTTAAAAGGTTATTTCATAAGTACTGTCAGTGGGACATATGCTAAAGTACTTTTTAAAGTTGTTCAAGAAACCTGCTTCCTAAATTGTGGTTAATTATTTAATGGTTGTGGTTAACTATTTAAACTTACTTAGAATGCACTGACCTAAAGATTGCACTGTAATAAAGCTATCAGTGAACCACCATACCTTTAAATTTTGAAAATGACTAGCTGTTGGTATAAAGTTCTTGTGGAATGTATATAATTTGCCCTTGTTCATTCAAATGCTCATTTCTCTACCTCACTATCTGGTTTCAATCCGGACATTGCATTGTGATGTTTATTCTAAGCATCACCTGTCTAAACTTTGTGTAAATATGCTGCCATTTGTTCTCTGTATTGTCAATAAAAAACAAACAAACAAAAAACAAAAAACAACCAGCCAGTGCTGAGCAATGGAGAGAATAGGGTGGGACATCCTGGTCTGGAGGGGAAGAGAAAGTAAAGAGTGGGAGGAGAGTTGGGAAGAGATATGGGAGAGGAGAGTACTCCAAACCACTAGGAGAGATGAACTGGACCTAAGTATGACTAATAGCAACTCTAATGTGGGTAATCTGAATGGGAGGAAGGTATGTGGGCTTGGAGGTTTAGGATGAAGTAATCATTGCCCAGCATTGTGCTCTAGGTTAACTAAATACATCCTAGTCTCTGTGTGATGATTTGGGTATATAGTTGGTTTAGGAATAACTACTGTTTAAATCCAGATAAATCAATATTAAATATTAATAATCAACAACAACCAGCAATAGACTGATGAGCATTTCTATGCTTTAAAAGAGAAGGATGCATAAAGCACTGAATAGCATCAAAAGCTTTAGTGGAGTTTGGGTTCCATATTTACCATACAACACTCTGCCTGTTACTGAAACTAAGACTATCTAGGACTAAGAATATCTAGGACAATAAGTTTGGGTGGGTCATGGTAATAATGATACTTTCTCTGAACTAATTTGGATGCAGGGAGTAGCATGCTAATGCTTGACATTTATCAGAAAGAACAGGGCTTTCTTTTCCCTTTTAAACTGCTACCATGTTATTTCCCATGATGTGGTCTAAAAGCAAATGATGTTATGATTTCTTTTGTTGTACAATATTCAGTAGATATAATGGGTATTGTCTTAGAATATTATTGCTGTGATTAAACATCATAATAATAAAAAACTTGGGAGGAAAGAACTTATTTCATTTTACATCTCTTCTGTTACAATCTATTACTGAGGGAAGTCAGGACAGGAGTGTGGAAGTACAAAGTAAAGCAGAGTCCATGGCTGTTTATTGGCTTGCTCATCATGTTTTGTTCAGCTTGCTTTCTTATGCCATTGAAGATCATATTCTCAGGGGTGGCATAGCCTCCTGTGGTTTGGGTGCATACCCAGCAATCACGAACTAAGAAAATGTCCATGCTGGGTGATGGTGGGGGGGAGCACACCTTTAATTCTAGCACTTAGAAAGAAGAAACAGGTGGATCTCTGTGAGTTTGAGGCCAGCCCCATCTATAGAGTGAGTTTCAGGACAAGTAGGGCTACACAGATAAACCTTGTCTAACACACACAACAAAACAATACAAAAAAAAGTGCCCCGAGACCAATCTAGTGGAAGAAATTTTCTCAGTTCAAAGTTTCTCTTTTTAAATGACTATAGCCTGTGTTAGTTTGACATGAAAAGTAGTCACCACTGGCGTTTTGGAAGCTATTCTGTGGTGTCTTTTGATATGTTGCATGCCATGACTGTAGTGCATAGGGTTTGTTGTTGTTGTTGTTTTGGGATTTTGTTTATTAAGTCATTTGTGTGAATGGTTTTTATTCAGAGCCTGTCATCCAGGCTGTAACAGTTAATGTTAATTGTCAACCTGACAGTATATGGAATCACCTAGAAAAAAAGCCTCCGGACATACTTGTTTGTTTGGTTTGTTTCCTTTTTCCTTTTATTTTTATTATTAGTTACATTTTATTAACTCTGTATTCTAGTTGTATCCCTCATTCCCTCCCTATCCCACCCTCCCTCCCTCATCTCCTCCCTACCCCTTTCCAAGTCCACTGATTGGGGAGGAACTCCTCCCCTTTCATCTGACCCTGTTTTATCTTCAGGACTGTCTTCAAAATCCTCCTCTGTGGCTTAGCAGGACTGCTCCTCCCTTGGGGGGTGGGGAGGTCAAAGATCCTGGCATTGAATTCCTGTTAGAAATAGTCCCTGTTCCCCTTACTATGGGAAACCAATTGGTTACTGAGCTACCATGGGCTACATCCGAGCAGAGGTTCTAGGTTATATCCATACATGGTCCTTGGTAGATTATCAGTCTCAGAAAAGACCCCTGTGCCCAGACATACTTGTGAGGGATACTTTAGGTTATGTTTTAGCCTCTAGGCCAGCCTATGAGGTATTATCTTGACTAGGTTATTGAGGAAGATCCATCTACTTAGGGTAGTATCATTTCCTGAGCTCAGATCATGGAGTGTATTAAAAAGGAGACTGTGACCTGAACACAACTGTTTAAGTCTTTGATACTTATGGTTTGTTTTGATTTAGTTTGTTTTAACTGTGGTTGCAATGTGACTGGCTGCCTCTTCAAGCTCCTTCTGTTGTAAACTTCTGTGCCATAATGGACTGTAACCTCAAACTATGAGCCAGAATAAACTAGTTCTCCTTGAAGTTGCTTTTTCCAGAGAATTTTGTCATGCCAATAGGAAAAGTAATGAAGATTCAGTCTATGCAGCAATTAAATAACAAGTAAGCAACCCAGTCTGTAATCCCATTCTGCAATGTTATTTAGGATGAGAGAACAATCATTACTTACCTACCAACTTGTCAGGAATAAATTCCATATATGACATATCATGGTTTCCCTTTTCACTAATGTGCTCCCATGGTGAACTTAGGATTTGTTAGTGGGAGGGAAGCTGTAGGTTTCAGAGGCACTAGATGACATTTGTTTGTTTGTGTGTGTGTGTGTGTGTGTGTGTGTGTATTCACATATATTTCCTGAGTACATATACTGTTGCTTATAGAAAATCATCAGGAAAACTACTATAGCCATTTTCTTAAACAAATACAATTTTAAATTGAACTATTCATTTCATTAGACGACCTCTAATAGCTTATTTTTGGTTCGAGAATATTCTACTTTCTTGATTTTTAGTTCAATTTACATCCTTGTTGCAGTCCCACCCCTCCTTCTCTCCCAGTCCCACCCTCCTTCCCTTCTTCTGTCCCATTTTGTTCAGAAAAGGGGACCTGTCTTTCCCATCCACCCCAACTCATTAAGTTACATCAAGAACGAGTATGTCTTCTTCCTCTGTGGCCTGGCAAAACAGTCCTGCCAGGGAAGTGTTTAAAAAACTGGCAAGTGATTCCATGCCTGATGCAGGCCCCACTTCCCTAACTAGAAGCCAAATGAAGCCTAAGCTGCCCATCTGCTACATCTTTGTAGGAGGCCAAGGTCCAGTTCATGCATGGTCCCTGGTTGATAGTTCAGTCTCAGCAAGCCCCTCCGGGCCCTGGTTAGTTAGCTCTGTTGGTCTTCTTGTGGAGCTCCTATCACCCCAGGTCCCCATTTCTTTCCTCACACTTTTCTGTTTTTCTCCATACATTGCCCCGTGTTTGGCTCTGAGTCTTAGCATCTGTTTTCAGGCACTGCTGGGTAGAGCCTCTCAGAGGACAACTCTGTCTCCAAACTTAGCAGAAAGTCATTCATTGTGTCAAGGGTTGGCACTCACCCATGAGGCGAGTCTTTGGTTGGGCCAGACATTAGTAAGGCATTCCCCCAATATCTGCTCTGTCTTTATCCCTGCACATCTTGTAGGCAGCGTAAATTTGGGATTGAAGTTTTTAATGGGTGGGTTGGTGTTCCGTTCCCTCTACTAGGAGACTAGTCTAATTAGAGGATGTCCTCTTCAGTCTCTATGGCCTCTGATACTAGGAGTGTCTGGTTGAGTTCCACTTATATTCTCCGATGAGCCTACTCTGACTTAGGTCTCCAGCTTGTCACAGTTTTAATTTTATTGATTAGTGCCCGTTAGCAAGTATGTGTGTGTGTGCGCGCACGTGCGCGCATGTGTGTGTGTGTGTGTGTGTGTGTGTGTGTGTGTGTGTGTGTGTGTATTCACATGATATGTCAGTGTGTGTGCTCACCACTGCAAATGTGTGGAAGTTAAAGGAAAAATGTGTGGGGTTGGGTCTCCCTTCTACATTGATGTATGTTCTGGGGATTGAACTCAGGATACCAGGCTTGAGCAGCAAACAACTTAACCATTGAGTCACCTCATCAGACCCTATGTTTGTTTGGTTTGGTTTGGTTTTCTGTATATTCTCTTTATAAACCCTCTGTGCTATGCATAGCTAACTCTGTATTCTTTTGGCAATTTCTTCACCAAATTATTTCCTTTGCTGTATAGAAGCCCCTTAATTTTATGCAGTTTCATTTACAATTTCTGCACAATATATCCTGAACCATTAGTGTTCTTTTCAGAAAGCACTTAGCTGTGTTATATACTGAAGCGCTTAGTTTGCAGTTATGGTGTTTCCTAGGTTAAGAAACATGCCAACTCCTCCTGGCTTTTATTTCCCCATGCCAATCATCATTGTTTAGATGATTAACAATTTATTCCTCTCCAATTATCTTTTGCTCTCTGTTTTTCTTTTTTTTAATTTTATTTTTTTCTTATCAGTTACATTTTATTAACTCTGTATCCTAGTCGTGTCCTGATCCCTCATTCCTTCCCAGTGCCTCCCTCCCTCCCTCCCCTCCACCCTGCCCCTTTCCAAGTCCACTGATGGGGGAGAACTCCTCCCCATTCATCTGATCCTGTTTTATCAGGTATCTTCAGGACTGGCTGCAAAGCTCTCCTCTGTGGCCTAACAGGACTGCTCCTCTCTTGGGGGGTGAGAAGGTCAAAGAGCCAGCCATTGAGTTCCTGTTAGAAATAGTCCTTGTTCCCCTCACCTCACTATGAAAAACCAATTGGTTACTGAGCTACCACAGGCTACATCTGAGCAGAGGTTCTAGGTTATATCCACACATGGTCATTGGTTGAATGTCAGTCTCAGAAAAGACCCTGTGCCCAGATATCTTTGGTCCTTGTGGAGCTCCTATCCTTTCCCTATCAGACTAACTCCCCTTCTTTCTTATGATTCCCTGTACTTTGCCAAAGGTTTGGTCATGAGTCTTTGCTTTGAAAACACTGCTAGTTAGAGTCTTTCCAATGCGCTCAGTAGACTCCTGTCATATGTTCAATGCACATCCCATCTGTCTTTCTAAACAAGGATTGATCATCTTACCCCATGTCCACTCTCTTGATTATCTTTTTTAGGTATATAGATTTCATTATGTTTATCATATCTTATAGGTCTATATAAGTGAGTATATACCGTGTTTGTCTTTCTCCTTCTGGTATATTTCACTCAGAATGATCTTTTCTAGATCCCACTATTTGCCTGAAAATTTAATGATTTCCTCCTTTTTGATTGCTGAGTAGTATTCCATTGTGTAAAAATACCACAATTTCTGTACCCATTCCTCCGTTGATGGACATCTGGGTTGTTTCCAGGTTCTGGCTATTACAAATAAAGCTGCTATAAACATGGTTGAGCAAATATGCCTTTTGTGTACTTGAGAAAACTTTGGGTATATACCTAGCTGTGGTTAGCTGGGTCTTGAGGAAGCACTATTCCTAATTGTCTTAGAAAGCGCCAAATAGATTTCCAGAGTGGTTGTACCAGTTTACATTCCCACCAGCAGTGGAGGAGGGTTCCCCTTTCTCCACAACCTCTCCAGCATGTGTTGTCACTTGAGTTTTTCATCTTGGCCATTCTGATGGGTGTAAAGTGATATCTCAGGGTCGTTTTGATTTGCATTTCCCTGATGGCTAATGAGGATGAGCATTTCTTTAAGTGTTTCTCTGCCATTCGATATTCCTCTGTCGAGAATTATCTGTTTAGCTCTGTTCCCCATTTTTTAATTGGGTTACTTGGTTTGCTGCTTTTCAGCTTCTTTAGTTCTTTGATTATACTGGGTATTACTCCTCTGTCAGATAAAGGGTTAGTGAAGATTCTTTCCCAATCTGTAGGCAGTCGTTTTGTTTTGATGACAGTATCCTTTGCTTTACAGAAGTATTTCAGTTTCATGAGGTCCCATTTATTGATTGTTGCTCTTAGAGCCTGTGCTGTTGGTGTTCTGTTCAGGAAGTTGTCTTCTGTGCCAATGAGTTCTAGGCTGTTCCCCACTTTTTCTTCTAACAGATTTAGAGTATCTGGTTTTATGTTGAGGTCTTTGATCCACTTGGACTTTAGTTTTGTGCAGGGTGATAAATATAGATCTATTTTCATTTTTCTGCATGTGGACATCCAGTTGGACCAGCACCATTTGTTGAAGATGCTGTCTCTTTTTTTTCATTGAATGGTTTTGGCTTCTTTGTCAAGAATCAAGTATTCATAGGTGTGTGAGTTTATTTTTGGGTCTTCTATGTGGTTCCATTGATCCTCCTTTCTGTTTTTATGCCAATACCATGCAGTATTCCTGATCTCTCCAAGACTTTAAACATGAATGGGTGTTGGACTTTGTCAAATGCTTTTTCAGCATCTAAGGAGATGATCATGTGGTTTTTCTCCTTCAGTTGGTTTATGTGGTGGATTGCATTGATGGATTTCCGTATGTTGAACCACCCTTGCATGCCTGGGATGAAGCCTACTTGGTCGTAGTGGATGATATCTTTGATGTGTTCTTGGATTCGGTTTGCAAGTATTTTATTGAGTATTTTTGTGTCAATGTTCATAACAGAGATAGGTCTGAAGTTATCTTTTTTTGTTGGGTCTTTGTGTGGTTTAGGTATAAGGGTGACTGTTGCTTCATGGAATGAGTTTGGTAATGTACCTTCTGTTTCTATTTTGTGGAATAGTTTGAGGAGAATTGGTGTGAGCACTTCTTTTAAGGTCTGGTAGAATTCTGCACTGAAACCATCTGGCCCAGGGCTTTTTTTGGAGGGGAGACTGTGAATGACTGCTTCAATTTCCTTGGGGGATATAGGGCTGTTCTTCTACCTGATCTTGACTTAATGTTGGAAGATGGAATCTATCAAGAAAATTGTCCATTTCATTTAGGTTTTCAAATTTTGTGGCATATAGGCTTTTGTAGTATGACCTAATGATTGTTTGAATTTCCTCAGTGTCTGTAGTTTTGTCACCCTTTTCATCTCTGATTTTTTGATTGGGATAGATTCTCTCTGCTTTTTAGTTAGTTTGGCTAAGGGTTTGTCTATCTTGTTGATTTTCTCAAAGAACCAGCTTTTTGTTTCATTGATTCTTTGAATAGTTTTATTTGTTTCTAATTGATTGATTTCAGCCCTGAGTTTGATTATTTCCAGCCATCTGCTCCTCTTGGGTGTATCTGCTTTTTTTTTCTAGGGTTTTCAGTTGGGCCATTAAGTTGTTTGTATGTGATGTTACAAATTTCTTCTTGCAGGCACTTAGTGCTATAAATTTTCCCCTGAGCACTGCTTTCAATGTGTCCCATAAATTTGGGTATGTTGTGCCTTCTTCTTTTTCATTGAATTCTAGGAAGTCTTTAATTTCTTTCTTTATTTCTTCCTTATCCCAGCTGTCATTGCGTAACAAGTTGTTCAGTTTCCATGTGCGTGTAGGCTATTTGTTATTTCTATTGTTGTTGACGTCCAGCTTAAGTTCATGGTGGTCAGATAGAATACAAGGGATTATTTCAATCTTTTTGTATCTTTTGAGGCTTGTTTTATGACCAACTATATGGTCTATTTTGGAGAAGGTTCCAAGCAGTGCTGAAAAGAAGGTATACTCTTTTGAGTTTGGATGAAAAGATCTGTAAATGTCTATTAGGTCCATTTGATTTAGGGTCTCTGTAAGTGTTTTTATTTCCCTATTTGTTTTCTGTCTAGTTGATCTGCCCCTTGGTGAGAGTGGAATGTTGAAGTCTCCCACTATTAGGGTATTAGGATCAATGTGTGATTTAAGCTTTAATAGTGTTTCATTTACGAATGTAGGTGCTCTTGTATTTGGGGCATAGAGATTCAAAATTGTGATGTCCTCTTGGTGGATTTTTCCTTTGATGAGAATATAGTGGCCGTCCTTATCTTTTTTGATTAACTTGGGTTGAAAGTCTATTTTATTAGATATTAGGATGGCTACTCCCGCTTGTTTTCTGGAACCATTTGCTTGAAAGACATTTTTCCAGCCCTTTACTCTGAGGTAGTGTTTATCTTTGTTGCATAGGTGTGTTTCTTGGATGCAACAGAATGATGGATCCTGTTTCTGCAACCATTCTGTTAGTCTGTGTCTTTTTATTGGGGAGTTGAGTCCGTTGATGTTGATAGATACTAGTGACCAACAATTGTTACTTACTTTAGATGTCGGGTTGGTGGTGTCACTGAGGTTCATCACTTGTATTCTTTTGGTTTTTTTGTTGTGTAGTTATCTATTTCCTCTGTTTCCTTAGATGTAGTTGTTTTCTTTGGTTTGGAGTTTCCCTTCTAGTAACTTCTGTAGAGCTGGGTTACTATGTAGATATTGTTTAAATTTGGTTTTGTCTTGGAATATTTTGAATTCTCCTTCTATGGTGATTGAAAGTTTTGCTGGGTATAGTAGTCTGGGTTGGAATCTGTGGTCCCTTAAGGACTGTATGATTTCTGTCCAGGCCCTTCTGGCTTTCATAGTTTCTGTTGAGAAATCTGGTGTGATTCTGATAGGTCTACCTTCATATGTTATTTGGCCTTTTTCCCTTGCTGCTTTTAGAATTTTTTCTTTGTTTTGTAGGTTCAGTGTTTTGACTATGATGTGACGTGAAGAATTTCTTTTCTGGTCTAGTCTACTTGGTGTTCTGTAGGCCTCTTGTATGTTTATGGCCATCTCCTTCTTTAAGTTGGGAAAGTTTTCTTCTATAATTTTCTTGAAAATATTTTCCGGACCTTTGAGCCTGATGTCTTCTTTTTCTTCTACTCCTATTATTCTTAGGTTTTGTCTTTTCATGGTGTCCTTGATTTCTTGGATGTTTTGTGTTTGGGACTCTTCTGATTTTATTTTTTCTTTGAGAGACGTGTCAATTTCCGCAAGTGTATCTTCGCCTCCTGAGATTCTTTCTTCCTTCTCTTGTATTCTGTTGGTAATGCTTACCTTTGTAGTGCCTGATCTTTTCTATCTATTCTCCAGCTCCTGGTTTTTCTCTATTTGTGTTTTCTTTATTGATTCTAATTCTGTTTTCATGTCTTGCACCATTTCCTTCATCTGTTTGAATGTGGAGTCCTGCTTTTCAATGATAGCTTCTATTTTTCTGTTCGTTTCCTCTCTATGTATCACTAATTGTGCGTCTACTTCTTTGGCTATAATTGCCTGTGTTTCTATGAGAGCTTTGTTTATTTCTTCTTTATTTGCCTTCATTTGTGTGGACATTTCTTTGAGAGCTTTGTGCATTTCTTCTTTGTTTGCCTCAATTTTTGTGGTCATTTCTCTGAGAGCACGATTTGTTTCCTCTTGGTTCGTCTCGATTTCTTTGGTTATTTCTCTGAGGGCTTTGTTCATTTCATCTCTATGGGCCTGTAATAGCTGGAGAAACATAGTTTTGAGGTCGTTTTCTTGTATATCTAGTGAATTGAAGTGTCCATTGTTTTGTGGGGTTGCTGGTGAGGTCATTATGTCCTGATTTTTGTTGGGAGTGTTCTTACGTCTGCCTCTAGCCATCTGGTTATTTATAATCCTCACTGTTTGTTCCTCGAGATTGTAGTTCGGGCTATGATCCTCTCTTTCTGTTTTCTGGACTGTTTTTTCAGGAAGATGAGAGAGGTTCACTCGTTTGGGAGTGTGCACTGTGGTTTCAGTTTTGCCTAAGTAAGGAATGTGACGCTGATGCTATTCGCATGCGCTTTTAGCACGCGCAGTGTGCATGTGCGGATTCTCTGACTATTGCAGTGGCCTGCAAGCCACTATTACGCAGTTCTGACTGAGATCCACGGATTGTTTGCCTGGATTACACTGGTAAACCCACAAGGCAGAGGCTTCAATGTTGGGGTCACTATCCCAAGAATCCCTATGATGCCCACACTAGGGGTGTGGGTGGCAGGGATCTCGTCTGGTTGCTTCTGTGGAGAGGCCCTGGGTCTGTGGCAAACTCTCCCTAGAAGGCTCACTCACTGTCTTTCAGGACCAGTTGGAATGCACAGGGGTTCCCCTTACTTACTACTCTGTGATTTGGTCCTGCTGCGGGAAGTGTACGGGTAGGCTAACAGTCAGCTCTGTGACACTGTGGCCGCAGGACTCGATGTCCACCTTTCCTGTGTGCTGCCTCTTTGTCCTTTCCTTCTGCCAGGAGGGGTTATGTTGACTAGTCCCGGGGTGGTGCGGGAAAGAGATAGGTTGAGTATTCTCAATCCCTGATCCTGGGCCCAGATCTCTCTGCCAGAAGCAGCCTGGCATTAGAATCTATGTTTGCTAATCCCAAGAGAGTACCGAGTAGGGTTGAGTGTCCTCAGATCCAGAGCTTGGGATTCTTTGCTAAGGGCCGCTGGGTGAGCTGGAGAGAGGGTGCTGTGTCCTTGGCAGGCTGCCTCTTTGTCCTTCCCCTCTGACCTTCCCCTCTGCTAGGGCAAGCTTTTGGAGGTACTCTCAGGGGAGTGCCAGCAGGGTTTGGAGCTTCTCAGTCCGACCTTGAGCAGGCGTTTCTCTGCCAGGGGTGGGGGGGGGGGCGCCGGTGATAGAACTTGCTGCTAGACCTTATTGCGCTGGACCCAGGAGAATCTCAAGACGTGTTGAACGACCACAGTCCCAGATCCCGAGCTGAAGTTTGTTTGCTAGGAGCTGCCGTCAGAACTGGAGTTCCAGCACTGTGAAGTCGCTGTGTGCCTCTTTATCCTTCTGTTCCGCCGCAGCAGGGTTATGGCGGCGTTTGGGGGAGTGCCTGAAAAGATTGGGTTTTCTCAGTCCCGATCTCGGGTTGGGGTACAGACAATGTGGTCTGTGGCAGATTCTGCTGTTCGCCTTTTGCCTCCTCCCAAGAGGAGGGATTTTGAGCTGGACGCGCAACTGCTCTCCGTGCATGGCAGGAGCTCAGTTGTGATGGAGGCGGGTACCCGTGGTCAGCGAGACCTTCCAGGGAAAGACTGGGTGACCCGTGATCAGTCTAGCAACTTTCCTTCCTCGTGGTGTTTTTTTGCGACTGGGACTCTCAGTCTCAGGCACCCTTGTGCCCACCATTTTGCCTGGTAAAGTGATCGGGACACGCAGGCTTGCTGCACCAGCCCGGAGACCCAAAGCCCATGTTAGCCGGGTTCTCTTTCGGGTTCTGTCTGGGCAGCTGAGAGTGGACCCGGCCAATTCCCACGTCGTGGGAGCCTCCTCTCACCTGGGAAACACAATAGCTGTTGTTTTAGGGCCCAGAGTTCAGTCTCATGGTCATTGCACGGAGTCTGTTGTCCCTCTTCTCAGACACAGTGTTCTCCCGGCACCGCCATCTTGCGGGTTCCTCACTAGCTGACATTTGAACAAACCATTTAATTTGCAGTGAGCTAGAATGTTTGCATCTGCATCTGTCACATGTTCTGGTCTCCATGTGAATAATGAATGTCTTGTGTCTCACTTTCTGATATTTGCCCTGCAAATCACCTGCATGAGCCCCTGCCACTCTTTTGAATAAGCTTTCAGGTATTACATGCACATTGTGCTCCTGTGGAAGGGTGGCAGTAATCTGTGCTAAGATAAATGGGAGCTTCTGTGGAGAAGGTGTAAGCTCAGTGAAGTAAATGTGGCTGCAAAATTTAATGCTTCCACAGGTAATTTTTGGAGGGCGAATCTGGCATTTAATCAAATCCAGGGACATTATGTAAATTTAATCACCCTGCAACACACTAGTAATTTTATTATTTCTTTTTCATTTCACAGTGCTTAGATACAAGTTGAGCTTGGAATTGTACAGGTAAAGCACTGCTGCTTAGAGGTGCCTTAAGGAATGTATACTGTAAAAATGAGATAAAACCTTTATTCTTGTTATTGGATGTCAATTTTGTACATCACAGGTGTCTAAAAGAAGGTTTTAGAGTAATGTGTGCCTGTCAGTGTCTCATCACCAAACACTTAATAGCATAGGGATCTTTACACTTATGGTCCCCATTTCAAATTCATCAGTCACTTAAGATGCTATGTGAAGTTGAATTATTTATGCTGTAAGAGTTTACTTAAAACTGAAGATAGCATTTTCCTTCATCAACAACAGTTTTGACAGCTACTTACTAGTTGCAATGAAGTTAATGATCCTAAATAATGCAAATAGTGCAAATGGTTTATTACCATATTATTGTTATTATGAGGCTAATCGAGAAAAAAAATTGGCTGGTCAAGATTTCCTGAAAGTCATGTGGCCTTTTTTCCATTGTGAGTCACAGTAATGACTATGTGTGAATGAAAATAATACCACCAAGTTGTTTTTTTTGTGATATAAAAACTGACATACAAAAGGAGAACAGAGGAAAATACACCACTTTGAAATGAACTTTGTAAGATAGAAGAAAAGGTAAGTTTCCTCAACTTATAATATGGTTTTCTCAGGTGGATGAAAATGAAAATTAATGTACATTATGACAGTTTCCCATGAAGTGGAATAACTGTTCTTTGCATAACAATGGCAACTCAGTTTTGCTATCCTAAAATGGATTTAATAATCACTATCTATTTCCACCCACAAGTACAGGTAAGAAAATATGTCAAGAATAATGACAATAGGAAAAAGCTGACATTGCTATGACAGAATATACTAATTTGCCTAAAACAAGTGATTTTAAGTAAAAGACTTATTTCTTTGACCTTAATTTCTTTACAGATGTATCCCATACATAGCTATCTATCTGTTAACTCATTTACCCAATGAGAACTCATAAAATATGCTCATTATCATACTAGGTATTGGAGATATAAGGAGGAAAAGACATTTTCTCTTCTTTTGAAAAAGCTTATAAAAAGTTTGGGCAATTAACCAGAAACCAGAGCATGAAGGTAGTCACTGAAACTTGCACCTCTTAGGTAAGGCAGACATGTGAAGGCTCAAGGACAGCCTGAGCTACATAGTAAGACCCAGTGCTGAATAAGCAACTCAGCAAATAATAAATAAAACTACCTTAATCCATTTTGGGTCCTATGACAAACCACATTACACTTGTTAATTTATAAACAAAAACTTGTTACTTGGCAGTTCTCAAGGTTGTTCAAGATCAAATAGACAAGAAAATTTGGTTTCATTCATGGAGGCTGCCTTCTTGTGATGTCCTCCTATATTGGAAGGGACAAGGTACTGACAACCTCCCTTCTTTTTTTGTGTGTTTATTTCCCATTCTTTATTATTATACTCATTATACTTATTATTATTTATTACAATTTATTCACCTTGTATCCCAGCTGTGGCCACCTCCCTCATATCCTCCCAGTCCCCACTCCCTCCTTATTTTTCCCTATGCCCCTCTCCTAGCCCACTGATGGGGGAAAATCTCCTCCCCTTGTATCTGACCCTAGCCTATCAGGTCTCATCAAGGCATGGATGTATTGTCTTTCTCTGTGGCATGGCAAGCTGCATCCCTCAGGGAGAGGTGATGAAAGAACCTCCCACTGAGATCATGTCAGAGGTAGCCGCTGTTCCCTAGTAATAGGTAACCCACTTGGAAACTGAGCAGCCTATGGGCTTCCTCTGTGCAGGGAGTCTAGCTCTTCCCCATGCATGTTTCTTGGTTAGAGTACTGGTCTCTGCAACCCCCGCCCCCCGGCTCTGTTGATCTCCTTGTGGAGCACCTATCCTTTCCAGGTCTTTCTATCTCCACTTACTTCCATAAGATTCACTGCACTCTGCCCAGAGTTTGGGTATGAGTCTCAACATCTGCTTCAATATCCTGATCAGTAGAGTCTTTCTGAAGCCTGCCATGATAGGATCTTGTCCTGTTATCTTTTTTCTCCTTCTTCTGATATCTATTTCATTTGTCCTTCTGAATGAGGACTGGGCATTTTTCTTAAGGTCTTCCTTCTTGTTTAGCTTCTTTAGGAGTACAGATTTTAGTATGTTTATCCTATGTTATATGTCTAATATTCTCTTATAAGTGAGTATACACCATATGTGTCTTTCTGCTTCTGGGATACCTCACTCAGGATGATATCTTCCAGATCCCATCATTTGCCTGCAAATTTCATGATTTCTTTGTTTTTAATAGTTGAGTAGTATTCCATTGTGTAAATGTACCACAATTTTTGTATCCATTCCTCCAATGAGTGACATCTAGGTTGTTTCCAGACTCTGGCTATTATGAATAAAGCTGCTCTGAACATGGCTGAGCAAATATCCTTGATGTAAGTTGAGCATATTTCAGATGTATGCCTAGAAGGGGTATAGCGGGATCTTGAGGTAGCACTATTCCTAATTGTCTGAGAAAGTGCCAGATTCATTTCCATAGTGGTTGTACAAGTTCATATTCCCAACAACAATGGAAGTGGGTTCCCCTTTATCCACATCCTCTACAGCATGCATTGTCATTTGAGTTTTATATTTCATTTTTTTATTGTGTAGCAGGTAATTTTTATTAAATTTTTATTTCTTAATATTAATTACAGTGTATTCACCTTGTAGCTCAGCTGTAGCCCCCTCCCTCATTCCCTTCCAATCCTACCATCACTCCCTCATCTCCTCCTGTGCCCCTCTCCAAGACTACTGATAGGAGAGGACCTGCCCTTCCTTCTGACTCTAGCTTATCAGGTCTCATCAGGACTGGCTGCATTGTCCTCCTCTGTGGCCTGGAAAGGATGCTCCACCCTCAGGGGTAGGAGATCAAAGAGCCAGCCACTGAGTTCATGTCAGAGAGAGTCCCTGTTCCTCTTACTAGGACACACACTTGGATACTGAACTACCATGGGCTACATCTGAGCAGGGGTTCTAGGTTATATCGATGAATGGTCCTTGGTTGGAGAATCAGTCTCAGAAAATACCACTGTGCCCAGATATTTTGGTTCTGTTGCTCTCCTTGTAGAGCTCCTGTCCTCTTCAGGTCTTACTATCTCCCCATTCTTTTCTAAGATTCCCTGCACTCTGCCCAAAGTTTGGTTATGAGTCTCAGCATTTGATACAATGCTGGGTGGAGTCTTTTAAAGGCCCTCTGTCCTGTCCTGTTTCCTGTTTTCTCCTTCTTTCAATGTCCATCCCCTTTTTCTTTCTGAGTGAGGATTCATTTTACCCAGGGTCCTCCTTCTTGCTTAGCTTCTTTAGGTGTACAGAATTTAGTATGTTTATCCTATATTATACGTCTAATATCCACTTATAAGTGAGCATATACCATGTGTGTCTTTGTGCTCCTGGGATACCTCACTCAGGATGATCTTTTCTAGCTCCAACCATTTGCCTGAAAATTTCATGATTTCCTTGTTTTTAATTGCTGAGAATAATTCCTTTGTGTAAATGTACCACAATTTTAGTATCCATTCCTCCGTTGAGGGAAATCTGGGTTGTTTCCAGTTTCTGGCTATTATGAATAAAACTGCTATGAACATGGTTGAGCAAATGTCCTTGATGTTTACTTGAGCTTATTTTGGATATAACCCTAGGTGTGGTATAGCTGGATCTTGAGGAAGCATTATTCCTAATTGTCCGAGAAAGCACCAAATTCATTTGCAAAGCGGTTGTACAAGTTCATATTCCCACCAGCAATGGAGGAGGGTTCCCCTTTCTCCACATCCTCTCCAACATATATTGTCACTTGAGTTTATGATCTTAGCCATTCTAATGCTTGTAAGCTGAAATCTCAGGGTTGTTTGGATCTACTGATAGCTTAGGATGTTGAGCATTTCTTTAAGTGTTTCTCTGCCAATTGATATTTATCTATTGAGAATTCTCTGTTTAGCTCTGTACACCATTTTTTTTTAACTGGATTACTTGATTTGTTGCTGTTTAACGTCTTAACTTCTTTATGTATTCTG
Organism: Psammomys obesus; assembly: GCF_907164565.1. Classification (NCBI taxonomy): domain Eukaryota; kingdom Metazoa; phylum Chordata; class Mammalia; order Rodentia; family Muridae; genus Psammomys; species Psammomys obesus. Next base: position 2,979,979 of record NW_026590715.1, on the reverse strand, counting down.
GACATTAGCCCTTTGTCAGATATAAGATTGGTAAAGATCCATTTCCAATCTGTAGGCTGTTGTTTTGTTCTGAAAACAGTGTCCTTTGCTAGAAGCTTTTAAGTTTCCTGAGGTCTCATTTTATTGATTATTGATTTTAGAGCCTGTGTTGCTGGTTTTCTGTTCAGGAAGTTGTCTCCTGTACCAATGAGTTCAAATCTCTTCCCCACTTTTTCTTCTAGCCAGTTTAGAGTGTCTGGTTTTATATTGAGGTCTTTGATCCACTTGGACTTTAGTTTTGTGCAGGGTGATAGGTATATATCTATTTGCATTTTTCTACATGTAGACATCCAGTTAGACCAGTGCCATTTGTTGAAGATGCTGTCTTTTTTTCCATTGTATGGTTTAGCTTCTTTACCAAAAATTAAGGTTTCTTCAGTGTGTGAGTTTACTTCTGGGTCTTCTTTTTTAATTTAATTTTATTTTTTATTATTAGTTACATTTTATTAACTCTGTATCTCAGCTGTATCTGCTCCCTCATTCCCTCCCAATCCTACCCTCCCTCCCTCATCTCCTCCCTGCCCCTTTCCAAGTCCACTGATTGGGAAGGGTCTCCTACCCTTTCATATGATCCTGTTTTATCAAGCATCTTCAGAACTGGCTACAAAGTCTTTCTCTGTGGCCTAGAAGGACTGCTCCTCCCTTGGGGGGTGGGAAGGTCAAAGAGCCTGCCATTGAGTTCCTGTCAGAAATAGTCCCTGTTCCTCTTCCTATGTGAAACCAGTTGGTTACTGAGCTACCACAGGCTTCATCTGTGCAGAGGTTCTAGGTTATATTCATACATGGTCCTTGGTGGAGTGTTAGTCTCAGAAAAGACCCCTGTGCCCAGATATATTTGGTCCTTGTGGAGTTCCTATCCTTTCCATGTCATACAAACTCTCCCTTCTTTCATATGTTTCCCTGCACTCTGCCGAGGGTTTGGTTATGAGTCTTAGTATCTGCTTTGATACACTGCTAGGTAGAGTCTCTCAGGGGCCCTCTGCGGTAGGTTCCTGTCCTGTTACTTCTTTTCTCTTATGTCAAATGCACCTCCCATTTGTCTTTCTAAGTGAGGATTGATCATCTTACCCCGGGTCCTCTTTCTTGTTTATCTTCTTTAGGTGTATAGATTACATTATGTTTATCATATCTTATAGGACTATATGAGCGAGTTTATACCATGTGTATCTTTCTCCTGGGATAGCTCAGTCAGAATGATCCTTTCTAGATCCCACCATTTGCCTGCAAATTTCATGATTTCCTCATTTTTGATTGCTGAGTAGTATTCCATTGTGTAAAAATACTACAATTTCTGTATCCATTCCTCCGTTGAGGGACATCTGGGTTGTTACCAGGTTCTGGCTATTACAAATAAGGATGCTACAAACATGGTTGAGCAAGTATTCTTGTTGTGTACTTGAGCAAATTTTGGGTATATGCTTAGTAGTGCTATAGCTGAGTCGTGAGGAAACACTATTCCTATTTGTCTGAGAAAGTGCCAGATTGACTTCCAAAGTGGTTGTACCGGTTTACATACCCACCAGCAATGGAGGAGGGTTCCCCTTTCTCCACAACCTCTCCAGCATTTGTTGTCACTAGAGTTATTGATCTTAGCCATTCTGATGGGTGTAAGGTAAAATCTCAGGGTCATTTTGATTTGCAGCTCCTTAATGGCTAAGGATGTTGAGCATTTCTTTAAGTGTTTCTCTGCCATTCTATATTCTTCTACAGAGAATTCTCTGTTTAGCTCCGTACCCCATTTTTTTAATTGGATTACTTGATTTATTACTTTTTAACTTCTTTAGTTCTTTGTATATGCTGGATATCAGCCCTCTGTCAGATATAGGGTTGGTGAAGATCCTTTCCCAGTCTGTAGGCTGCCATTTTGTTCTGACAACAGTATCTTTTACAAGGCACATGCCTAAACATAGTAAAGGCAATATACAGCAAGCTTATAGCCAACATCAAACTCAATGGAGAGAAACTAAAATCAATCCCACTGAAATCAGGGACAAAGAAAGGCTGCCCACTCTCTCCATATTTCTTCAACATAGTACTTGAAGTCCTAGCCAGAGCAATAAGACAACTAAAGGAGATCAAGGGGATACAAATTGGAAAGGAAGTGATCAAAGTGTCACCATTTGCAGATGATATGATAGTATACATGAGCAACCCCAAAAATTCAACCAGAGAACTCCTTCAGCTGATAAATATCTTCAGCCAAGTGGCTGGATACAAAATCAACTCAAAAAAATTAGAAGCCCTTCTGTATACCAAAGACAAAAGATCTGAGAAAGAAATCAGGGAAACAACATCCTTCACAATAGCCACTAATAACATAAAATACCTTGGAGTGACTCTTACCAAGCAAGTGAAAAACCTGTTTGAAAGAAACTTTAAGTCTCTGAAGAAAGAAATTGAAGAAGATATCAGAAGATGGAAAGATCTCCCATGCTCATGGATTGGTAGGATTAACATTGTGAAAATGGCCATCCTGCCAAAAGCAATCTACAGATTCAAAGCAATTCCCATCAAAATACCAACTCAGTTCTTTACAGACCTTGAAAGAAAGATTTTCCCCTTCATATGGAGGAACAAAAATCCCAGAATCTCCTAAACGATTCTGTACAACAACAGGTCGTCTTGAACTTTCCAAAGGCTATATGTCACATAATTTGAAAATCTAAATGAAATGGACAATTTTCTTGACAGATTCTACATGACAAAGCTGAATCAAGACCAGGTGAACCAATTAAATACTCCTATATCCCTTAAGGAAATAGAGGCAGTCATCAAAATTCTACCATGCAACAAAAGCCAAGGGCGAGATGGTTTCAGCGCAGAATTCTACCAGATTTTCAAAGAAGAGCTAACACCAATACTCTTCAAACTATTTCACAAAACAGAAACAGAAGGAACACTACCAAACTCATTCTATGAAGCCACAGTCACCTTGGTATATAAATCTCAGAAAGACCCAACAAAGAAAGAGAATTTCAGGCCAATCTCCCCCATGAACATTGATGCAAAAATACTCAACAAAATACTTGCAAACCGAACCAAGAACACATCAAAGATATCATCCACTATGACCAAGTAGGCTTCATCCCAGGTGTGCAGGAGTGGTTTAATATACAGAAATCCATCAATGTGATCCACCACATAAACAAACTAAAGGAGAAAAACCACATGATCATCTCCTTAGACGCTGAAAAAAACATTTGACAAAATCCAACATCCATTCATGTTTAAAGTCTTGGAGAGATCAGGGATACATGGCACATACCTGAACATAGTAAAGGCAATATACAGCAAGCCTATAGCCAATATAAAACTCAATGGAGAGAAACTTAAATCAATTCCACTGAAATCAGGGTCGAGGCAAGGCTGCCCACTCTCTCCATATCTCTTCAACATTGTTCTTGAAGTCCTTGCTAGAACAATAAGACAATTGAAGGAAATCAAGGGGATACAAATTGGAAAGGGAGAAGTCAATGTATCACTATTTGCAGATGATATGATAGTATACCTGAGTGACCCCAAAAATTCTACCAGGGAAATCCTACAGCTGATTAACACCTTCAGCAAAGTGGCTGGATACAAAATTAACTCAAAAAAATCAGTAGCCCTCCTGTATATAAAAGACAAAAGGGATGAGAAAGAAATTATGGAAACAACACCCTTCATAATAGCCACAAAGGGCATAAAGTACCTTGATGTGAACCTAACCAAGCAAGTCAAAGATTTGTACGAAAAAAATTTCCAGTCTCTGAAAAAAGAATTAGAAGAAGATATCAGAAGATGGAAGGGAAACTTTTGATGTCAGCTTCTATTTCCATAGGAGATATAGGAGTATTTAATTGATTTGTCCGTTCTTGATTCAGCTTTGGGAAGTGGAATGGATCAAGAAAATTGTCCATTTCATTTAGATGTTCCAATTTTGTGGCATATAGGCTTTTGAAATAAAAACTAATGATTGTTTGAATCTCCTCAGTATCAGCTGTTATGTCTGCCTTTTCAAATCTGATTTTGTTGATTTGGATGTTGTATCTCTGCCTTTTATTAGTGTGGCTAAGGGTTTGCCTATCTTGTTGATTTTCTCAAAGAACCAGCTCTTGGTTTCATTGATTCTTTGAATTGTTTTATTTTTTTCTAATTTATTGATTTTAGCCCTGAGTTTGAGGATTTCCAGACCTCTACTCCTCTTGGGTATATCTGCTTCTTTTTTTCCCCCTAGGTCTTTCAGATGAGCTTTTAAGTTGCTTGTATGAGATATTTCAAATTTCCTCTTGAAGGCACTTAGTGCTATGAAATTTACTCTTAGCACTGCTTTCATTGTGTCCCATAAGTTTGGGTATGTTGGGTCATCATTTTCATTGAATTCTAGGAAGTCCTTATTTTCTTTCTTTATTTCTCCCCTGACCCAGCTGTCATTGCTTAGCAAGTTGTTCAGTTTCCATGTGTGTGTAGGCTTTTTCTATTTCTGTTGTTGTTGAGGTCCAGCTTTAGTCCATGATGATCAGACAGGATACAAGGGATTATTTCAATCTTCTTGTATCTATTAAGGCTTGCTTTGTGAAAAACTATATGGTCTATTTTGGAGAAGGATCCATGAGGTGCTGAGAAGAAGGTAAATTCTTATGCGTTTGGGTGAAAGGTTCTGTAGATATCTGTTATGTCCATTTGATTCATGATCTTTGTCAGAGTCATTGTTTTCATTTAATTTCTGTTTTGTTGACCTGTCCTCTGTTGAGAGTGTGGTGTTGAAGCCTCCCACTATTAATGTGTGGGGATCTATGTGTGGTTTCAGTTTATTAATCTTTCTTTTACAAATGTGGGTGCTCTTGTATTTAGGGCATAGATGTTCAGAATTGTGATGTCTTCTTGGTGGAATTTTCATTTTTCCCTTGTAGCTTTTAGTATTTTTTTCTGTGTTCTGTATACTTACTGTTTTGATTATTATGTGGCGGCAGGATTTTCTTTTCTGGTCTAATTTATTAGCTGTTTTGTAGGACTCATTTATTCTTTTAGACCTCTCCTTTAAGTTGGGGAAATTTTCTTCTATGATTTTGTTGAAAATATTTTCTGGGCCTTAGAGGAATCTTTTTACTTCTAGTCCTATTATTCTCAGATTTTGTCTTTTCATATTGTCTTGGATTTTTTGGACCATCTGTGTCAGGAATTTGTAGATTTAACATTTTCTTTGACAGATACATCGATTTCTTCCATTGTATCTTCCACCCCTAAAGATTCTTTTTTCCAACTCTTCTATTCTATTGGTTGTTGCAACCCGCGTAGTCGTCTCGCCAGCAAGAACGCACACGGACAACAGGATCCTTCTGCAGCAAGCTTTATTGCAGTCATGCGATGAGAGGAGGAAGACCCCGAGCCCAGGAATGGCACTGCTTAAATACACCCTAAGGCGGCGTGTGGTCTACTGATTGGCTGCTTACTCATTACCTCACAAGACACCCCGGGCTGGGCCAAGACTTGTCGCGCTTTTGCCCTTGCGCATGCGTAATATTACTTGTTTTCCAGGGTCAGAGCCAGATGTCGGCGCCATCTTGTAATGGCGTTTTGCCCAAGCACGCCCAAGTGGCTCTCCACAATTGGTTATGCTTACCTCCTTAGTTTCTGTTTTCTTCCTTAAGTTCTTACCTCTCCATGATTTCCTCCGTTTGTGTTTTCTTTATTTTTTCCAATTCTATCTTCAGATCTTGAGCAATTTTGTTGATTTCCTTCATTGGTCTGACTGTATTTTCTTTCAATTCCTTCAGCTGTTTGTTTGAACATTCCTCAGTTTCTTTTTTTTTTCTTTCAGCATTTAATTATTTCCTCTCTGAAGGCCACAAACTGTTTGGCTGCATCTTCCCGTATTTCTTTATGGATGGCATTAATCTGTTTGACTTTATCTTCCTCTATTTCTTTATGCATTTTATTTGTTTCCTTTATTATCCTCTTCATAAGCATAGGTGTAAGGTCATCTTCTTGAATTTCATTTATGCTGAGGCATCCAGGGCTGCTTGCCCCTAGATAACTGTGTTCTGGAGATGCCATATTGCTCTGTCTTTTGTTGGTTGAGCCTTTACGCTGGCCTTTATTAGGTGTTGGCCTTTAGTTTCTGGTACTTCCTTGAATCCTGGTGTGGGAAGATTCCCCTTGCCAGGAAGATGATTTTTCCTGGAGGCTTCCTCAGCTTTTTGGGTATGATCACTGAATGGCTGGTGTTTCTTAGGAATTGCCATAGCTCACCTCAGGCTTACAGAACTGAGTGGTAACTGTGGCCTTTGTTAGTCAGGGGATTCTCCTCTCACCTCACCTAGAGAAGCCCTGGAGACAGCTTCCCTGTTGTTGGGTTCTTGCTCTGAATTTAGTGAGCTGCTGCTGTTATTTTTACATTGTTTTCTAGGCACAACCCTCTTGAAGGACCTGGGAGCCCCTTAGTTTGGTCAGTTTAGTTAGGGATAACTGGTTACTCCTTGGAGCAGTATCTGGGGGCTGATCCCAGGGATGTCAGGCTTTTGTAGGTATGTGGTTAGAGCTCTGTGCCCCAGTGCCTAAGCAGTAATTAGTGGCAGGTGAGCATAGCTCTCCTGCTTGCAGCAAGAGGCTAGAGTCTGGAACCTGCGGGGACCCAGAAACTTTTCCAGAGCTGGGTGTCCTGAGGTTGGACCAGATGTTTCCCCTCACTGTGGGGTTTCCTCCTGACAGGGAGACCCAGTCTGTGGTGTTTGAGGGTCCACAGTTACATCTGGGGAGGTGTGTAGAGCGTGCAGGGGCAGGCGAGTGGTGGCTCCAAGCTGGCAATTGGGTGCATGCAGGAACCTGGGAACTTTTCCTGAGAACTTTTCTGTGTGTTGGGGAGGGTGTCAGCTGAGTCCTCTAAATTTGGACCTGCTGTTTCCCTCATTGTGAGGTTTTCTCCTGACAGGGAAACTGAGTCTCTGGTGAGCTGGGACCTACAGTTCTGTCTGGGACAGTGAGTTGGGAGTGCAGCAGGTCTCTGGCCTGGTAGCTGAGTGCCTGCTGGACCCTGGGACCTTTTCCAGGGATTGACTGGGTGAACTGAGGTCACTCCCATTTGCTTCCTTCACTGTGGGGTTTACTCTCTACTGGAAATCCCAGTCTCTGGTGTTTTGGTGCCCATAGTTCAGCCTGGGAAAGGTAATCTGGACATAAATTAACCCCATGTCAAGTGGTAGAGCAAGAAACCAGATGGCAAGGTTTAAACAGAAGGGAGGGAGACTGAGAGAAAGGTATTTATGACAACAAGGAGAAGAAAGTGCTTTGGGTTTTGGCTTTTTGATTTTTTCTTCTGAGACATCAGCTGAGTAGGAGGGTCAGCTTTGCGCTTTCTCGCCTCTCTGAGCTAGGGTTAACCTTTTTTTAATTCAGTGTACAAAAAGTTCTTGGATTAAAGTTGTGTGCTAGGCCTGAGCCATGCCATAATCACCTATTTACAATAAACAGAAAGTTCTTGGGTGTGTGTTAGGGTTGGGCAACACCAAACAATATACAGGTTTTTACAGTTCACAATCTCAGAGTTTACAATGCAATCAAATATTCTGTAACAAGTTCTTTTATTGCTCTACCCAATACTTCAAGTACTGTATTGAACAGTTATAGAGAAAGCAGACCTCTTTCTCTAGTTCCTGATTTTACTGGAAATGCTTTGTGTTTTTATTTATTTTCCATTTAGAGTGAAGTTGGCTTTGGCTTGTTTGAAATTGCCTTTATTGTATTGAGATATGTCCATCTTATTCCTAGTCTTTCCAGGATTTTTATCATGAAGATATGATGGGTTTTGTCAAAAACCTTTTCTGCATCTAATGATACAATCACATGTTTTTGTCCTTTATTCTGTTTGTATGATAGATTGCAGTTATTTATTTACATGTGTTAGATCATTCACATATCTCTGGAATGAAGCAAACTTCATCATGTTGGATATTTTTTCTTTTTTAAATATTTTTAATATTAGTTACAGTTTATTAACTTTGTATACCAGCCATAGCCCCCTCTCTCATTCCTTCCCAATCCCAACTTCCCTCCCTCATCTCCTCCTTGCCCTTTTCCAAGTCCACTGATATGGAAGGACCTCCTCCCCTTTCATCTGACCCTGGTTTATCAGGTATCTTCAAGACTGGCTGCAAAGTCTTCCTCTGTGGCCTAGCAGGGCTGCTCCTCCCTCAGGGTGGGGGGAGGTCAAAGAACCCGCCATCGAGTTCATGTCAGAAATAGTCCCTGTTCTCCTTACTAGGGTACCCACTTGCATACTGAGCTACTATGGGCCACATCCGAGCAGAGGTTCTAGATTATATCTATACATGGTTCTTGGTTGGAAACACAGTTTCATAAAAAAAACCCTGTGCCCAGATATATTTGGTCCTTATGGAGCTCCTATCTTCTCCAGGTCATATTAACTCCCTCTTCTTTCATATGATTTCCTGCACTCTGCTGAAGGTTTGGTTATGAGTCTTAGTACCTGCTTTGATACACTGCTAGGTAGAGTCTTTCAGAGGCCCTCTGTGGTAGGCTCCTGTCCTGTTACTTGTTTTCTCCTACATCCAATGTCCATCCCATTTGTCTTTCTAAGTAAGGATTGATCATCTTATCCCAGGTTCTCTTTCTTGTTTATCTTCTTTAGGTGTATAGATTTCAGTATGTTTATCCTATCTTATAGGTCTATATAAGTGAGTATATACCATGTGTGTCTTTCTGCTTTGGGGGGATAATTTCTTTGATAATTTTTTTTTGGTCTCTTGAATTCAGAGACCAACTTTTTTTTTGATGCATCACATGAATGAGAAAATATGTTTGCCTTTCTGTGTTTGGCTTATTTTTTTTTAGCATACTATCCTCTAGCCTCATCTAAATTGTCACAACCAACTGAATTTCATTTTATGAATGTCCCATCATTTTATTTTTATCTTTACAACAATGCTTCAAAATAAGCGTGTCTTAACGCCACTTAAAAGACAGCATAATACATAGTAGGTAGTTAATATTTATTGCACAGGTGTTCAATTCACTTTCTTTTACAAGTGTGAAAATTAAGGTTTAAAGATATGAGGCAAATTGTTGAAAACTGCCTATCTCAGAAGTGGTAATGTGAAAACCAAGATAACATTTGAAGAAGCGAAAATAATAAAGGAGTTACTTTATAATCTGCTTTGTGCCAGATACTGTTAGTTGTTTTCATGGAACTTTTCTCTTTTATAGTCTGATGACAAGCATATGATACAGACATTTCCATTTTAAAGAGAAAAAAGTGTTGATTTTCAGACCTGAACAGGTGGATGAGTTACTTATTTTTAACATACCAAAGCAGACCTGGCCTCCAGGTTCTCCCAACATCCCTCAGTCCCTACCTGTTATAAAACATGGCTAGCATACCCTGCACTCTATGCTGAACGTTCTAGCCCAAAGGCTGGGCTTCCTCTCATGGAAAGGCTCTTCACTATATATTCCAGGCTTTTGGTTTTCTCCCTCTCTACACATTTATTTTTGCTGCATGTGCATGTTCTTTATTTTTTTTCTCCCCCTTCTCTTTCTCTCAGTCTGCACGGCAGCTTCCCTGGCCCAGTTCCTTGGGAATAGTGAACCTGCCCAAGAGCTTCTCCCAACAAACCTGCCTTTTATACTTTAGTTCTGAGAAAATTGGCTCATTTTGTCAGAGGAGATAACCTGTCCTCTGGTGTAGACTTGAAAAAGTCTCCAAGAAGATATAAGCACAAGGACAAAGGCTTCCATCTGTATTGTGGTACGCTAACCACTGAGGAAGATTTCCCCAATGCCTTGCCCACTGCTAGGGCTCAGCCTGAACTATGGACAAACAAGACATAGGAAAACTGATTGCCACACATAGCTTAAGACAACATGAGGTCAGTCTCTTCCATGTTCCTCCTCCAGAGAAAAAGCATCATTCTACTGGGCCTGATTCCCAAAAACTGTCTCTGCCCATGATGACATAGAGACCACAGGAGCCTGGCACAACTGTCTAGGTATTGGACCCTGTCACCTTTAATTGATATGTAAGCCATTTAGATTACAATTTTTCAGGTCTCTGATGGGTTTGAAGACTAGACTAGTAAAAGAATTAACTTTTTATTATTTTCTTTATCTATTGAAACTTGTTTTACAGTAACTGCTTCCAGTAACCAACCACCTGTGTCTCATGACAAATAATTGGATCGGAAAAGGTGTAAACTTTAAAGGTCTGAATATATAAAAGCTTGTGTTATGAGGATCTAAGAAAGTGTTTGAGGATCTACGAAGGTGTCTTAAGGTTGGTATAGGCAAGTTATGAAGGTTGGCAGACTTAAAAACTTAAATAATGATAAAAAAGTGATTTAAGATATATAAAAAGAATGTAAAATGTGTCATATTTTGTCCTGTCACTATGCTACTGTTGTATTAAGACTTCAACATTAATAGAGTTCTGATAAATTATTAGTCTAACTTTGGTAAAATATTCCAGTATAGATCCACTACCATAGTCAAAAGCTCAAGATTTTAAATTGTTTCCCAAGCTACTTCTATTACACAAGGCTGTGCGTCTACTGCCTTTTCTACAATGGCAGAAACAAATTAGATCTACATTTATGAAATAAAAGGATTCTGTAATAGTTTGCATGGACTCAATCCATGTGGTCTTTCTTAGTACCATACTAAAAAGACTGTGGCTATCCTAGGTTTGCAAGAGAGCCAACAATGGAAAATAGAGAATGGAAATGGAGAAATATGAACTGAAAAAGGACCCACAGTAGGTTCATTACACAAGCATAAGCATGACAGTGTGAGCAGGTAATGTGCATTAACATTTACATGGAAGTCATATCATTGAGAGCATGTTCCAATTCCTCACTGATGCCCTTATAGGTCAATATTAGTCAAGAATTTTATATCAAACAGTTTCTGTATGTAAACAAAAGTATTTGAGAGGGTTTAGTAAAAAGGTTATTTTACAAGGTATGGGATGGCTACAACACTGAAGCTATTTTACCACGCCAAATATAAAATCAAAGAAATAGTGGGATACAGAGTATACAAAAAGGCTGTCTAGAAAGAAAGATTTTCATAACATCTGGCTGTAAGACGATTTGACTTACAACACATGATAGACAGGATGTGGAGAAAGGGGAACCTTCCTCCATTGCTGGTGGGAATATAAACTTGTACAACCACTTTGGATATCAATCTGGCGCTACTTCAAGATCCAGCTATACTACTCCTAGGCATATATCCAGAATATGCTCAAGTACACAACAAGGACATTTGTTCAATTATGTTTGTAGCAGCTTTATTCATAATAGTCAACCTGGAAACAACCCAGATGGTACTCATTTGAGGAATGGATACAAAAATTGTGGCACATTTACACAATGTAATAGTACTCAGCTATTAAAAACTAGGAAATCATGAAATTTGCAAGCAAATGGTGGAATCTAGAAGATTCCTGAGTGAGGTATTCCAGAAGCAGAAAGACACACATGGTATATACTCACTTATAAGTGGATATTAGACATATAATCTAGGATATTCATTATAAAATCTGCATACCAAAAGAAGCTAAACAAGGAGGAGGACCCTGGGTAATATGTCCAATCTACATTCAGAAAGGCAAATGGGATAGACATCAGAAGAGGGTGAAAACAAGGAACAAGACAGGAGCCTACCACAGAGGGCTTCTGAAAGACTCTAACAGGAGGGTATCAAAGCAGATGCTGAGACTCCTAGCCAAACTTTCGGCAAAGTGCAGGGAATCTTATGAAAGAAGGGGGAGATAGAAAGATCTGGAGGGAACTAGAGTTCCACAAGGATAGCAACAGAACCAAGAAATCTGGGCCTAGGAGTCTTTTCTGAGCCTGATACTACAACCAAGGACCATGCATGGAGATAACCTAGAAGCCCTGCAAAGATGTAGCCCATAGCAGCTGAGTCTCCAAGTGGGTTCTCAAGTAAGGGGAACAGGGGCTGTCTATGATATGAACTTAATGGCTGGTTCTTTGATCACCTCCCCGTTGAGGGGGGGCAGCCTTACCAGGCTACAGAGGAAGACAATGTAGCCAGTCCTGATGAGACCTGATAGGCTAGGGTCAGATGGAAGGGGAGGAGTACCTCCCCTATCAGTGGACTGGGGAAGGGGCATGGGAAGAGAGGAGGGATGAAGGGTGGAATTGGGAAGAGACAAGGTGGGGGCTACAGCTGGGATACAAAGTGAATAAATTGTAACAAAAATTAAAAATTAAAAAATAAAAAATAAATAAAATAAAAATTATTATTTGACTCAATCATTGCTTAAGGGATAGACCCAACTATTCAGAAGTGATTCCACAAGTAGGAAGCAAGCAGAAAAGCTCTTCCATATCTTTGGTTAATTGTCAGAAACCCATTTGGCCAAATCCAATAAATAGCCAAGAGCCAAATAATATGCTAATAAATATGGTCCATAATAGTGTGAGCTTATTGCCTGCAACTGAATAAGATGGAGAGTAGATCTTGGCTTTGAAGATGTTAAGTAACCTATACTGGTCACACAACAGCCTAAAAAAAATAAATTTTATTCTTCAAATTCCAGAGCTCCAGTTCTTTATAAAAATAAATATATTTATGTGTAGGTGGTTGTGATAGTTGTGTGCAGTATATATACATCCTATTTTGATTATGTCTCACCCTCTGATAACTATAAGTATAGTTACTTTGATATCATAAAATCTGGGTTCTAGGAAGTGCTTGAAAGAGAACTCTGGAGCTCTTCTACTGATATGATAAACAGAAGCAATAAAAGTTAAGAGAGAATTTAAGATCTGAACTACAAAGGAAGGCCAAAAGTGAGTAATTTTTTTTTTCAATCTGTAAACTTGGAATGAGAACCTGTTATATGGCAAGTATAGCTGTTGGTAGAGGCTAAAATGTACTAAAAAGGAAAGAAATACCTTGAAGAGTGTGTGTTACATTGAGTCCTAGAGTGGTAACTTTTATGCATTCTACTACTAAAATTTAGCTGAATAGTATTGGATCCACAGCACATAAAGCTGCCTGAAACAGTCTGAGATATTTGTTGAGAGCCTGGCCTGGTGATGGGTAAAGCAAACGGGAGTAGAAGAATCTCAGAGAAGTGGCTTCCATTGTTTTTTTAAAGAAAGAAAAATCCCAATCATTAGATTTTACCAATAAAGACTGAAGAGCCAGAACCTAGGGTGGAAGACTGCTAGCTCAGACAAGCAGAAAAAGCACCCAGCTAATCTTCCTACTCAGCTGATGTCCCAGAAGGAAAAAGCCCTTTCTCCTTCTACACACTGTCTTACATAATTCCCTCCTCAGTGTTCCTTTTTTCTGTTTACTCACTGTCAGCTGGTAACTTGCTCCATCTCTTGACCTAGGATTAGCTTTATTTAATTTTGTTTACAGAAAGTTCTTGTATTAAAGGTGTGTGCTAGGGCTGAACAACACCATAATCACCTGCTTACAATGAACAGAAAGCTCTAGGGTAAAAGACTGGACTACACCACAATAAGAAACAGGATTTTTTTTATTACTTCCATGCTGGTTTTTGTTCCCTCTCCATTTATCTTAATCTATCTTAGATTCTATTTACCATATTAAACTACTTCTGTAAATTAATAAGTTAAATTATTCAATTCAATGAAAATTTTAATTCATTAACATATTTGATCTTTATGTTGCATTTGACATGATTGTAGATTCTTCTTATTTTTTATTTTAATCTGATTGTACAAGTCTTGAAGATAAGGTAACATTTGAATTCTCCATTAATCCCTCTCCATCCATTCACTCATCTCTGCTTATGCCCATATGACTTGATGTGCTCCCACCCACATAACCACATTAGGCTCCTCATTGGTACACTTCAATTTTTTTACCTACTTGAACCTAGGACACCTAGGCTCAGATGTTTGTACCCTGAATTGAAGAAAACTTTAAATATGATCTGATTATATTCCTGCTTCAAAATGTCAGTGATTTTTTTTTCATTAAATCAACATAAAGACTGGTGTCATCAGTACAGATTCTGTGCTCTTATTTTGCTGGCTCCAGTCACCTTTTCCATCTTCATTTCACATTCAGTGTTACTTATATTCTACCTACACCCATCATGAACACCTCTTAGTTCCTAGAACTCATTTAAGCCAGCACCCAATGTGGGATCTTTCATATGTTAGTCCCTATCCCTTACTAACAAAACTCTATACATGCATACATACTCCAGTATATGCCCTCAAATCTTGAGATGTCCTTCCTAAAGAAAAAATACCTGGTTTTTGAGTCTATGTGATGATATGGTTGTATGTCTACAAAGGACAGTTTATTTAAGACGTCAATAAACTTACTATGCATTTGTCTGTTAGTCATTTTCAATGCCTGACTTCTCTCATATACTGCATTATTCATTTGGGTGACCATTATATATCTGATGTGTAATTTCTTACTGATGATGTTGCTACTTGTTTTTCAATACTCAGCACTTGTTTGTAAGTGGTATTGGAAAGCAAAGAGCTTGGTATGCTGTATAATTGCATGTTGATTCCCTATCTCATGCAACGCTATGCATCATAATGTTATTTAGCTTGTGTCCTTAAGGAAAACTAAAGAAAGACCAATGTAAATCTTTAACCCAGAATATGCTCCTAATGTTACCACTTGTAGTTTGAATAGGTTTTGCCCCATACACTAATGTATTTGAATGCTTGGCCCAAAGGGAGTGACACTCTTAGGAGGTGTGGCCTTGTTGGAGGAATTTTGTCATTGTTTCAAATAATGTTTTCTTTGTAAGAAATAAGGAACAAATTGAAATATTTAAATAACATGATAATGATTACAAAAAAATAAACAGGTTTTTACAGTTCACAATCTAAGGCTTCACAATGGAAGCAAATATCCTGCAACATCCTACAGCTTAGATGGCACTTTCAGTAGTTTAGATGGGTAAAATCTGTGTCTTTTATTGAGTCACACTGCAAACCTGGGCCAACACTTGACTAGTAGGCACTGAGACAGGACTATAGACTCCCATAGAGAGGAGACTGTGAGGTTCTATTCAAAACATAGGGCTTACTTATTGTGGGCTCAATACTGTCATAGATTTAGGCAATGGAATCCAGTCTAAAATACTTCCTCTAAGCCACTAATGGGTCAGTATCTTCATTGACAGTTTTCCATGGGAGCTCTAGAAGCCTGGAAGTTGATTTGAACATAACCAGTCTACTAAAACATATGCTTTTTGGGAGACACAGTTTCACTACATAGCTACAGTGGTCCTAGACCTCACTATGTAGACAAGACTGGGCTCAATCTCATAGATATCTGTCTGCTTCTGCCTCCCAAGTGCAGAAATTAAAGGTATTCACAACCGTACACAAGGTGCATGCAGTTTTTAATATTTCTTAGTACTAACTTCATTTGTATTTTGCAGTGTTTTTTTTCAATATATTTCTTTTCTTATTAAGGCCTTCTTTTAATATTTCTAGCAGACCAAGTTTATTTTCATTTTTCCTCAAGTTTTTTTTCTTGAGAAACTAATTAACTTTTACCAGAAGCATAAATTCACTAGATAAAAATTATGCAATGATGAAATATTTTCCTTCAAGATTAATTACATGATGCTACTCTCTTCCTATTTGAGTTGTTTTTGACAATCAATACGGTGTATGCATTATCCTTGTTGCTTTATAAGCCCCCCCTCCAACTTTTTTTTTTTTATGTGCAGTTTTAACAAGTCCTTAGTTTCCTGCAAGACTACTGTAGGAAGAGAGCCCTTTTTCAGCAGGCTTGTCTGGAAAAGGGGATACAAAGTGAATAAACTGTAATTAATAAAAGTTTTTTTAAAAAGTTTGGAACTCAAGCTTTTAAAAAAGTTAGAAAAAAATGGCTGTAAATGTATAATATCCATTACATGGATGATATTTTGATTGCTGGTACAGATGGCTTTCAAGTGTTGCTCTGTTATGCCCGTATGCAAGAGAGTTTACAAAATTATGGTTTACAAATAGCTCCTGAGAAAGTGCAAAAAAAATTGATCCATATTTTTATTTAGGATTTAAATTTTATCGAGCTCAAATCACACATCAAAAGATTCAGATTAAAATAGAAAATTTAAATACATTAAATGATTTTCAACAAACTGTTAGGGGATATCAATTGGCTTAGGCCTTATTTACAACATACTACAGGAAAGCTTAAACCTTTATTTGATGTTCTAAAAGGGGATGCCTCCCCAACATCTCCCAAAGTTTTAACTCCTGATGCGCGCCAGGCTTTAAAAATCGTTCACCAGGCCGTAGATGATCAATTTGTTACTTATTTAGATTATGAAAAACCCCTTGAATATTTAATTTGTTGTACCAAATTCACCCCTGCAGCATTGTTTTGGCAAGAGGCACCTATTATGTGGGAACATTTGCCTTCCTCTTCTAAGTTTACTTATCCATATTGTTCTGCTATGGCTAAATTGATATATTTAAAAAGATTAAAAGATAAAAAAATATTTTTAAAAAGAGCCTGATATTATTTATCAACTGTGGGAAGCTGCTTCTGACATGGTTGTTATGGCTTGATTCTAGCTCAGCCATTTTAGAGGTCATTGCCATTTTCTTTACTATCCAAGCTTATAGTTTCTATGCCAGCTAGGATTTTTCTGTAAATCAGATGACAGGCTGCTGCCATGGAAAAGTTCAGGAGTTTGGTACTTGGAATTCTGCCTCCTGGCCTTGATAGGTATGGGTCTAATCTAAAGTTCCATTTCTTGGGGATGACTGTCCTTAGCAGTCCATGGGAGAGGGGTGTTCTATTCCTGAGACCTAGATAGCAAGTTCCGTGCAAGCCTGGGAGCCAGATAATAATTTTTGTGTAGCTTTTAGTGAATCCTCGGGTACCTTGCCAAATGACGCAAATACTGATTTTCTGAGGAGATTTATTCGTTATTCTTTTCTATATAAGTGTATGCTTTGCCTTCAATAAACGAGACTTGATCAGAAAAAAAAATAGCGAAGTTGTGCTAAAAGAACATATTGGTAAATTGCCAAAGATTAGAAGCAATAAAGAAGATATGATAACTCAATGCAATATAGTACTTTGAAATCACTCATGGGGGGGGGCTGGAGAGATGGCTTAGAGGTTAAGAATACTGGCGGTTCTTCCAAAGGTCCTGAGTTCAATTCCCATCAACCACATAGTGGCTCATAGCCATCTATAGTGAGATCTGGTGCCCTTTTCTGGTGAGCAGGCACACATGCAGGCAGAATGCTATATAAATAATAAATAAATAAATCTTTAAAAACGTTTAATAAAAAAGAAAGCGCTCCTGGAAATAAAGCACTCCTGGAACAGGTGAAAGACATTAGAAAAATTGGTGAAGTGTATTATAGAAATTAGCTGCATTGGTAGAGCACTTGGCTAACATGTATGAGGCTGTATCCTTGGTCCCAGCACCACAAAATTAAATTAATAAATAGAAAAATTGCTGAATGAATATATAAGAGTGTACCCATGCTCTTTATAATGTATCAAAATCATGACATCCATAGAAAGACAGAGGGACTGTCATAAACTAGTGAGGAACAGAAGAGTTGATGATTAAAGGAAGTCTAGTATCCTGAATTGATCCTTGACAAAAAAAAAAAAATGGATGTTAATAGAAAACTTGATTAAATACAAATAGAATTTATAGTTTAGTTAAAAGTGTTGTCCCAGTGTTTATTTCCTGATTTTGATAACCCTGCTATGCTTATGTATAAGGGTGACATGAAGAATGCTAAATGAAGTAGTTGTTTTAGCTGCATAATATTTTTGTGGCTTTTCATAATTTTAAAATTATTTTAATATGAAATAAATCACTAAGTGATCATTTCTAAAGAAACAAACAAAAACATTATTTCAAAATAAACTTTAGAAAAACCTATGTCTTGGCTGAAAAGATGTCTCATAGGTTAAGAACACTGGCTGCTCTTGCAAAGGACCTCAATTAAAATCCTAGCACTGACCTGGATACTTACAACAGTCTGTAACTACAGTTCCAGGGGATTTGATACCTTCTTTTGGCCTCCATGGGCACCAGGCATACAAGTAGTGCACTGACATAAAGGCAGGCAAAATACTCCAACCCATATAAAAATTTAAAAATATCTACCTCCAACATACCTCTTATGTGAAACCAAGGCTAAGAACCACCACTCACTCACCCATTTAGTCTTGGCTCCTGAGTCTCCATAGTACTCATTTATTCTTAAGTCATTCTCTCCTTCCTCAGAACCTTAGCCAAAGGGATTAGTTCTCAACTGGCTGCTGGTAGAAATAGAATGAGGGTAAAATTTTCTACTGCTACCACGGTTGGAAATATTTTTCTGAGTGGCTAGCTCGTGGGAACCATCTAGGTGCCATGAAACAGTAAGTGTTTCCACCTTAGAGATTCATTCTTTTTTGCCATGCATATCAATTTTTTGAATAACACTTCAATAAGAATTATGAGTTATTTGAACTGGTGTTGTCAGGGCTTTTTACAGCAAAACTCCAGAACGCTGAACATCTGTACAGGAGAGAGCTGAATTTCTGTAACATCTCTAGCATAACTATTTATTGACAGGGTAGCAGAGCTGTTGGTTTGAGGCTGAAGGCCTGTGTTGTTTGTAAGCATATCAGCTGCCAGATAGCAAGTAGCAAGGATGGACTTGTGTGATGAGCTGGTCTTAGAGAACTGCCTCAAATAGAAATAGTCTACATCTTAGATGGTAAAATGCTTGTTGCTATAACAGCTTTCTAGAGCACACATCTCATCAGAGCCTGAGCCTTATTTGTTGTAGTATATTTCATCCGATTGTGAACCCCAAAATCGTGAGCTGTAAAATTGTGTTTCTTGTTTGGTGTGGTTGACCCTTATCACACACCTTTAATCCAAGAACTTTCTATTTATTGTAAACAGGTTACTATGGAGTGGCTCAGCCAGCCCTAGCACACACCTTTAATCCAAGTGTTTTCTGTACCTAGGATTTAATAAACTTAACACTAAGTCAAGAAGCAGAGCAAGAAACCAGCTGACAGGGATTAAAGAGTAAGACAGACTTTGAGTTGAAGAATATTTAAGACAGCATGTAGAAGTGCTTTTAGCTTAAGCTCTGGTTTTAGCTTCAGCTCCTCAGCTCCCTGTCTTTTTGGGCTTTGAGCTAGCAAGCCTTTGGCCTTGTTTTTTTGTTTGTTTTATTTTGTTGTTTTGTTTTGCCTTTTCATTCCAGGCTGTCATTTGAGCTAGCTGGCCTTTTAGGTTTTTTTCATCTGGACGTAGGCTGAAAAAGGTCAGCTGGGTGTTTTCTCTGCCTCTCTGAGCTAGCAGGTTTTCACCCCAGCATCTGGATCCTGAGTCTTTATTGGTAAAAATAGAATGGTTGGGATTTCATTTTTATAAAACAACACTTATTTAAGTGGCTACACCCTCTTCGCGAGTGCTGTTTATTAAAAGGGCCCTGCACTTTATTTGCTGGGATTAATCATTAAGGGTTGCTGAACTGCCCTTTTCCCCCTCCACCTCAGCTTTTTATCTTCAACTTATAAGGGAAGGCTATATCTCTGGGCCTGCTGGGAGTCCTTCAAGAGAACTGGTTTGATAGAAAATTAAGAACAGCTGGGGGTAGACACAATGACATCATAAACCTCTGGCATAAAAGGCAGCTCAGAAACGCCAATCAAGGAGAGAAAAATAATGGGAATTAGAGAAAGGGTCTGAGAATTGGGAAATATGCAAAGGCTGATTGCTAGAGATTAGGTTGAGGGTATATGTGCTCATGGAAGTATTGGACTGCTTAAGGCCTATTAATCTATTATTTAGCATTTGGAGTTTATAGATTTAATGGGTAAAACTACACTGAAACAGGCTGGTGAAGGTGTGAAAATGCCCTGAAGCAGCACATAGTTAAGGGCATGATTAACATAACAATTGTTTAGAGTCTAAGCTTTATTGCAGAGTGAATTACAGATAGCATCTTTTACATATAGACTTTCTTTTTTTTCCAGGTGTTCATGAGATTGTATGCTCTATATTCAGTATATTTTTGTTTACTGGGGAATCGTTTGCTCTAAAACAGATTCCTCCATCAAATGTGGAACTTTTTTTGGAGTGATATATATCTTCTCAAAATTTGATGATACATTTGTATTTTTACCTCAATTTTATAAATAAATTAAATCCTAAGGAGTTAGGTGATGGCTCCTGTTTATTATGTGATTGTTGCAGCTGGAGCATAGAGCTGAGCATAGAGCTCAGCCTCCTTAGCACCTGCTTTACTTAGCTAATACATACCCAAATAGAATTCAAATTTCTAGCCCTTTATTACTACTACTGATTGTCAGTAGCTATCACAGGGAGAGATTCTATGATCTGTGATGAATCATATGGCCTCTGCTGAATTATTCAGAATCCTACACCTATTAACCATAATTTGGAAATGTCACAGCCATAGTAAAAGCAAATAGCAATATATACTTTGTTTAGCATTTATCCCATTCAATGTTTTCTCCTCTGTTTGCTATCCTTAAATATAGCAATGCTGCTCTGTTCAGCAGTTTTGAAACATATTTCCAAGTTTAAGAGCAATAACCCACAAATCTCTGATGTTTAGGCTTTGACATGAGTAACCATGGCAACTACTGTAATCTGATGACCCTTTAATAGAAATAAAATTTGATCATTGATAGGTAAATAAACCTCAGGAAGGATGACTATAAATATTAAGCCTAATGAAGCAAGAGTAGACTCATTAAAATTAGTATGAGGGAGCTGGTAGAAGATTATAACCAATGTGGTCTGTTCAGTCTAAAAACTGCTGTGGCACCTTTAGAATTTACTAACAACTAGTTTGCTTAAAGTTCATCTTGTGATTATTATGAATTTCTAAATGAGATACCAGAAGCTCAACAACTTGAACACATAAGACATAATTGATGAATTGCTGAAAATAATAATAGAAGATAAAATATACTAGGATTGAATAGCTAAGGGGTGTTTGCTAGTAATGTGGAGCAAGTACAAAAAGATATAAAGAAGACCATCCAGGAATACCAGCGATGAAACATGAGTTAAAATAAAGAACTTGGCTCAGTAAGGAAACTACTTGTTGCACAGCATGAAGACCTAAATTAGATCCCCCTAACCCACATAAAATGCTGAGTTCATTGGCATATATGGAACCTAAGCAGTAGAGAGGTGGAAACAGGAAAGTCCCTAGCACTTGTTGGCCACTTGTTGGCCAGCAGTTCTACTTGAATCAATAAACTCCATGTTCAGTGAGAGACTGTCTCAAAAAGGAACTTAGAGAGCTATGAAGGAAGCTCAACATTGGCTCTGGCTTCCACATGCATGTTCACACACTCGAAAAAAAAAAAACTGATGAAGGAGGTAAATTAAAGAATGAATTAATAATAGGGAAAAAAGATTGAAAAATTTCCCAGATGGCATAGAAATGGATTAAACAGTTGGAAAATGTAGAGAGAAACCTAGAGAAACTGAAGGTGGAAGAAGTGTTAAGTTCATTTGGTATGAACTTAACTATAGGTAAGTGGAGAGAAACAAATTATTTGAAGAAATAAAGATGAAGAATTATCCAAACTTAGAAAAATATGCATATTTTCATTTAACAGGATTCAGAATTTGCCAAGCAAGACATATAAGAAAGAGCCTATGTTTACATATTTAATAGTAAAAGTTTCTACGGTCACTCAGAAGACTTTTCAATATGAAAAAAAGGCAGACAAGCTTATAAAGGAACTAAACTATGAGAATCTCCTTCTGACAAAATGCCCAGACAAAAGGAAAGAATAGGAGACTATTTTTGAGGTGCTGAAGGGGGATCTTATAACTTAGTGTCTTATACTAGCTAAACATTTAAATTAGAATAAATATGAGTGGGTTGACTTCCCTAGAAAGCTCTCATGAGCATTTCTTTACCTTTTCAGATCCACCAACCTGGTGGTACCTCCAGGACTGCAACCTCAAGTGGCTCATTTCTGCTTTTATCTATAGTCCTATCTTTCGGCTAAGCTTCTGAGAACACCATTTTATCTGTTCTCATTTTTCCCGTAACACTCAGTACAGAGATCTGTATCTTGTAGGCATTCATGAAATGTCTCTGTCAGGAAAGAGAAAAGGGAAGAAATTAAAGGTTGGGAATAAAGAAGGTAAGGTAGTTTCCATTCAAGAGACCAATAAGTCTTTCTCACTGCCGTGAGCAGAGAATACCCCAGTGTATGACAATATTTTGTACTGTGGCAGATCACATCTCCCTTTTTAAGTCTGTGAGTGACTCAAATGATAATGGAGCATTGCTTCTCTCACTACCAAAATATTAAAGGCAACCTGCTTACTTTGATTTATTTTAACTATGTGCTTGGTTCTCCACAACCCACAAAATCCTTCTTGAGTCATTTGCATATATATATATATATATATATATATATATATATATGCAAAGCCAGTAAACATACTCAAGTAAGTAATGTGATGGGAAAGTAGCCCTAAAGTGTTTTGTTTTTGTTTTTTATGGAGAATTTGATAACATATTTCCACAGAGCTGGAGAAAATATTTTGTCCTCCCCTTTCAGCATGATGGTTGCATTTGCTCATATTTTACTGCATAGCAAGTACACACTGGTGTAGAATAAATAATTGTATCTATCAATTTTCCACTTCTATAACAAAATACAAGAAGATGGATAACTTACAAAGAAAAGGTTTTATCTGCCAGTTTTGTGAGTGGAAGGCACAAGCATCTTATCACTAATAAATATTTTCACACATGTATGCAATGTATTTTGATAAAATCTACCCAGTATTTTCTTACAAAGTATTCCCTGGCTTGCTTCACCACATCTTCTTCCCAAACTCACGTATCTTTTTCTTTTCAGGTACTGAGTTCAGTTGAGGCTTGTGGTATGTCATATTGTAGGGCCATCCACTGGACTGTGAACAACCTAACTATGGCTGTATCTCTGAAGGAAACTTACGACCACTATTACCCCTGGGTAGTCACTAACTGTCAATAATTTCTCAGGTGCAGGAGGGAACATTACAAGACCCTCCTACATTCATGTTGGAATTTTTACTGTTTTGATCTTTAAAAAAAAAAAAAGTCTTTGAATTTTATTTATTTAGTTGTTCATTTTACATCTCAATCGTAGTCCACACCTCCCTCTTCTCCCTGGGCCCTCCTGCCCTCCATCTTCCCTTTTCCCCTACCTGTTAGGAAAATGGGGACCCACTAACCTACCTCAGCACTTCAAATCGCATCAGGACTGAGCACATCCTTTTCCACAGTGGACTGGCAAGGCAGCCCCACCAGGGGGAAGTGCTTAAAAAGCATGCAACAGAGTCCATGTCAGAGACAGCCCCTCCTCCCCTTACTAGGAAACCCACAAGAAGACCAAGTTGCCCATCGGGTGTATGTGTAGGAGGCCTAGATACAGCCTATTCATAGTCCTTGATTGGTATGTCAGTCTCTGTAGGCCTCCTTGGGCCCAGGTTAGTTGGTTCTGTTGGTCTTCTTGTGAAGTTTCTCTGTGTCCTTCTATCCTTCCCGCAACTCTTCAACAAGCCTCCCTGTGCTTAGCCTAATACGTTGGTAGTGTTTCTCAGCATCTGTTTCTGTCTTTTAGTGGGTGGATCCTCTCAGAAGACAGCTATGCTAGGTTCCTTTCTGAAAGCATAGGAGAGTGTCCTTTTTAGTGTCATGGGTTGAGTCTCTCCCGTGGTGGGCCTCAGGTTGGGCCAGGGATTGGTTGGACATTCCAGCCATCTCTTCTCTATCTTTATCCCTGAATATCTTGTAGTCAGGGTAATATTTTTTTGTGAGTAGGTTTGTGTTCCACCTCCTTTCAGTAGGAGTCCTGGCTAGTTAGAGGGTCACCTCTTCAGTCTCCATGACCCCTGCTACTAGGAGTCTGAGCTAAAGTCACCCCCCATCTTCCATGGAGACTACACTGTTGTAGGTCTCCAGCTTGTCTTAGAAATGCCCACACACAATTTCTCTTCTCTCTGCAAGCTCTCTGTCCTCCCTACTCCCATTCTCCCCATATCTGCTCCCCACTCTGTTTTCTCACCCTTGTTTCCCTCTGTACTCTCTCTCTCTCTCTCCTATTCTGTTCTGTCTCTTCAAACACTTCTGCTGTCTATTCTATTTCCTATTCTAAGTGAGACTCAAGCACCCTCCCTTGGGCCCTCCTCCTTGTTTCTTAGCTTCTTTGAGTCTGTGAATTGTAGTATGTATAACCTCTACTACATGGCTAATATCTGCTTATAACTGAATATATTCCATGTGCATCTTTCTGGGTCTGGGTTACCTCACTCAGGATTATCTTTTCCAGTTCCATCCATTTGCCTTCAAATTTCATGATGTCTTTGTTTTTGATAGTCGAGTAGCATTCCTTTGTATAAATGTGTTACAGTTTCTTCATCTATTCTTTGGTTCTTAAGCACAACTTGAGTGTGTGGCAAAGTTCATGTGTGCAATGGTCCTGCATATCCAGAAACACTGTTTTGCATCACTCCTCTGAAACCTCTGGATCTTCCAATCATTATGCCCTCTTTCCTCTTCCTCAATGATTCCTGAGCCTCACAGACTGGGGGTATGATATAGATATCTCATGGATGGCTAAGCACTCCATAGTTTAAAAGATTGAGTTGAGGTTGTTGGTAGAAATGAGACATGTAATCAGTTGAAATATTGCTAAGATGCTAAGAATTCTCACTAAAACTTCCAGGAAATTACATACAGTTTGGATACTATATGATTTAAGTCAGGCAAGAATTACGGAGTACCTCCTCAGGTCAAGTGCAACCCTAGGAAGTGCTTAAGTATACAAATTGGTGTGCAGGGGGTATCTAATGCAAGTGAATGGAGATTTAAAACAGAAAGTATATCCCAATAAAATAAAAAGTAAGAATTCTTGAGAAAGTGACTCTGGGGACTGGACTCAAACAACAAAATTTATACAAGTAAAGACATTTTTGGAAGAGGGAATAGTTTGGGCAAAAGCAACAAGGTAAAAAAGAAAACCATAGAATGCATTCAAAGCTGTTAATATTCCCTGTGAATGGATCACTGTACTGTGCCATGCACAATCTTAAGTATTCTACATTGATTCTCTCCTTTATTTGTTACAAAAAAGTGTTGTACTTTATAAATTAGGAGACTCAGGCTCAGCAATGAAGTAGCATGGTCACTTGCTAAGGGATGGTAGAAAAATGAATTCTAATTAGGTCTTTCTATCAACAAAACCTATGTTCTTAAATCCTAAACTCTGTGCTTCAGGAATAAATATATGACTTGAAGACTAGAGAACTTCAGAAGCAACGTGGAGGTTCCTGAACTTAAAGTGGCAAATTTGTGAAGCTTTTTTGCAGCAGTTATTAAATGGTTAGTGAGAACTCAACAGTGAGACCAACGAAGAAATCTTAAACTTGTCTTTTTTTTTTTTTTTTTTTGCGACTTATTGTGTCCTGAACACTCAACAGTTAGTTACCTGTTCTCAGCACTTTGACTAGCTCTGAGTTCCTGTGTTAGCTGGCAATCGCTCAATACAAAAATGTATCTGTCTAGGGCTGAGGACAACACTAATCTATGGGTATGAACAGTTGTAGGTAACTCCCTAGGGCCTATGACCTCCTTAGCCTGAGACTTTTGACCAGGTGTAGCATAAAATCTGCAGAAGACTAAACTTGTCCATATTTCATCATTGATGAGAAAGCGATTCACAATGCTTCAGCCTCTCCCCTCACCCCCAGGAACTATTGCCAGTTAACTGTTGCTGGCAGAAAAGGTATCATCATCTTCAGTAATGTAGACTGTGAAGATTTGCACGTGTTTCAGTGAGAGAGAAAAGGGGATAAAAAGGGTAAGGTGGGAGATGAAAATGGCCAAAATTTTTCATATAAATGTATGAAACAGTCAAAGAATTAAAAGCAGATGATTCAAGGCTGGGGAGACATCTCAGCCAGTAAAGACCTTAATGAGAGCATGAGGATCTGAATTTAGTTCCTTAGTATCCACATAAAAACTGTATATTGTACCTATAATCCCAGCCCTGAGTAGAGACAGGATTCCTAGAGTTTGCTGATAGACAATCTGGCCTGAAACTCACACTGCAGATCAGGCTGTCTTTGAATTCAGAGATCAGTCTTCTCTGGCTCCTAATCTGGAATTGTATTTTATCCTAGAATAGTTTGTGAGTCTTTCATTTATCTCATAGCTTACACTTGAAGTAGCCTCATTAACTATTTTGTGTATTATCCATTGCTTTAGTCTTAAGTGATCTTTTATATCTATTTTGAGATTGTAGTTTTCTGGAAAGTATAACATAGAAATATGTATGCCTTACTTGGTGTATTTCTGGGAATACATGACATATAAAGATTTAATTATTAGTGCCTTTCTTTAACTTCAATCACTTGGTTAAAGAAATGTCTGTCAAATTCCTATGAAGTTACTCTTATATTCTTGTAATTAATAATATTCTTGTGGATGGACACTTTGAAACTGAGCAAATGTCTTATTTGTCATTATACGTTTCTCTACAAATTATTTTTATTAAATTTTTATATTAATTACAGTTTTTACACTTTGTATCCCAGCTGTAGCCCCCCCCCTCATTCCCTTCCAATCCTACCCTCGCTCCCTCATCTCCTCCCATGCCCATCTCCAAGTCCACTGATAGGGAAGGTCCTCCTCCCATTCCATCTGACCCTAGTTTATCGGGTCTCATCCAAACTGGCTGCATTGTCCTCCTCTATGGCCTGGCAAGGCTGCACCTCCCTCAGAGGGAGCTAATCAAAGAGCCAACCACTGAGTTCATGTCAGAGACAGTCCCTATTTCCCTTAATAGGAAACCCACTTGGATACTGAGCTGCATGGGCTACATCTGAGCAGGGTTTTTAGGTTATATCCATGAATGGTCCTTGGTTGGAGTATCAGTCTCAGAAAAGACTCCTGTGCCCAGATATTTTGGTTCTGCTGCTATCCTTGTGGAGCTCTTGTCCTTTCCAGATCTTACAATCTCTGCCTTCTCTCATAAGATTCCCTGAACTCTGCCCAAAGTTTGGTAGTGAGTCTCAGCATCTGCTTTGATATACTGCTGGGTAGTGTCTTTCAGAGGCTACGTGTAGTGGGCTCCTGTCCTTTTTCCTGTTTTCTCCTTCTTCCAATGTCCATCCTGTTTTCTTTCTGAGTGAGGATTGATCATATTACTCAGGGTTTTCCTTCCTACTTAGCTGGTTTAGGTGTACAGATTTTGGTATGTTTACCCTATATTATATGTTTAATACCCACTTATAAGTGAGTATATGCCATGTGTGTCTTTCTGCTTCTAGGATACCTCACTCAGGATGATCTTTTCTAGTTCTCACCATTTGCCTGCAAATCTCATGATTTTTTTGTTTTTAATTGCTGAGAAGTATTCCATTACAAAAGTGTAGCAAAATTTCAGTATCCATTTTTCCACTTAGGGAAATATGGGTAGTTTCCAGATTCTGGCTATTACGAATAAAGCTGCTATGAACATGGTTGAGCAAATGTCTTTGGTATTTACTTGAGCCTATTTTGGATATATGCCTAGGAGTGGTATAGCTGGATCTTGAGGAAGCAATATTCCTAATTGTCTGAGAATGCTCCAGATTGATTTGCAAACTGGTTGTACAAGTTTATATTCTCATCAGAAATGGATGAGAGTTCACCTTTCTCCACATCTTCTCTAGCATGTATTGTCACTTGAGTTATTGATCTTAGGGGTGCAAGGTAAAATCTCAGGATTGTTTTGATTTTTCATTACCCTGATGTTGAGCATTTCTTTCCGTGTTTCTCTGCCATTTGATATTCCTCTACAGAGAATTCTCTGTTTAACTCTGGGCCCCATTTTTAATTGGATTATTTAGGTTTTTTTTTTTATTTTTAACTTCTTTAGTTATTTATATATTCTGGATATTAGCCATCTTAACATATAGGGTTGGTGAATATCCTTTTCCAGTCTGTAGGCTGTAGTTTTGTTCTGACGACAGTGTCCTTTCCTTTACAGAAGCTTTTCAGTTTCATGAAGTCCCATTTATTGATTGTTGATCTTAGAGCCTGTGCTGTTGGTGTTCTGTTCAGGAAGTTGTCTCCTGTGCCAATGAGTTCTAGGCTCTTCCTCACTTTTTCTTCTAACCAATTTAGTGTGTTTGCTTTTATGTTGAGGTATTTGATCCATTTAGAATTTAGTTTGGTGCGGGGTGATAAATATGGATCTATTTGCATTTTTCTACATGTAGACATCCAGTTAGACCAACAGCATTCGTTGAAGATGCTTTTTTCCATTGTATGGTTTTGGCTTCTTTATCAAAAATCAAGTATCTGTAGGTGTGTGAATTTATTTCTGGGTCTTCTATTCTGTTACATTGATCCACCATTCTTTTTATATGCCAGTACCATGCAGTTTTATTACTATTGCTTTGTAGTACAGCTTGAGATCAGGGATGCAGATACCTCCAGATACCTCTGTTGTTGTACAGGATTGTTTTGGAAATTATGGGGTTTTTGTTTTTACATATGAAGTTGATAATTTTTGTTTCAAGGTCTGTAAAGAATTGTGTTGGTATTTGGATGGGAATAGCATTGAATCTGTAAATTGTTTTTGGCAGGTTGGCCATTTTCACTATGTTAATCCTACGAATCTATGAACATGGGAGATCTTTCCATCTTTTGATATCTTCTTCAATTTCTTTCTTCAGAGACTTGAAGGTTTTTTTTTTAACTGGATTGGTTAGAGTCACACCAAGGTACTTTATGTTATTAGTGGCTAATGTGAATGTTGTTGTTTCCCTAATTTTTTTCTCAGCCCTTTTGTATTTTTGTCTTTGGTATACATGAGTACTTCTGATTTTTTTTTTTTAGTTAATTTTGTATCCAGCCACGTTGCTGAAAGTGTTTTTCAACTGAAGAAGTTCTCTGGTTGAATTTTTGGGGTCACTCATGTAGACTATTGTATCATCTGCAAATAGTGATACTTTGACTTCTTCCTTTCTGATTTGTATCCCTTTGATCGCCTTTAGTTATCTTATTACTCTAGCTAGGATTTCAAGTACTATGTTGAAGAGATATGGAGAGAGTGGGCAGCCTTGCTTTGTCCCTGATTTCAGTGGGATTGATTTAAGTATCTCTATATTGATTTTGTTGTTGTCTATAGGCTTGTTGTACATTGTGTTTACTATATTTAGGTATGTGCCTTGTATCCCTGATCTCTCCAAGACTTTAAACCTGAATAGGTGTTGAATTTTGTCAAATATTTTTTGGCATCTAAGGAGATGATCATGTGGTTTTTCTCCATCAGTTTGTTTATATGGTGGATTACATTGATGGAGTTCCATATACTAAAACACCCCTGCATGCCTGGGTTGAAGGCTACTTGGTTATGGTGGGTGATATCTTTTATGTATTCTATGATTTGGTTTGCAAGTATTTTATTGAGTATTTTTGCATCAATGTTCATAAGACAGATAGGTCTGAATTCCTCTTTTTTTTTGTTGGGTCTTTGTGTGGTTTAAGTATCATGGTGACTGTGGCTTCATAGAATGACTTTGGTAATGTTTCTTCTGTTTCTATTTTGTAGAATAGTTTGAAGAAAAGAGCTAGTTGGAGTTAGCTCTTCTTTTAAAGTCTGTTAGAATTCTGCACTGAAATCATCTGGCCCTGGGCTTTTATGGAAGGAAGACATCTGATGAATGTTTCTATTTCCTTGCGGGATATAGGACTAATCAGTCTATTTACCTGATCTTGATTTAATTTTGGTAATTGGAATTTATCAAGAAAAATGTCCAGTTCATTTAGATTTTCAAATTTTGTGGCATATGGAGTTCTGTAGTAAGATCTAATGATTGTTTGGATTTCCTCAATGTCTGTTGTTATGTCCCCCTTTACCCCCTTTTCATTTATGATTTTGTTGATTTGGATAGTGTCTCTCTGCCTTTTAGTTCGTTTGGCTAAGGGTTTGTCTACCTTGTTGATTTTCTCAAAGAACCAGCTTTTGGTTTCATTGTTTCTTTGAATTGTTTTATTTAATTGTAATTTATTGATTTCAGCCCCGAGTCTGATTATTTCTAGCTGTCTACTCTTCTTGGGTGTGTGTGCCTCTTTTTTCCCCTGGGGCTTTCAGGTGAGCCATTAAGTTGATTGTGTGAGATTTTTCAAATTTCTTTAGAAGGCACTTAGTACTATGAATTTTCCTCTTAGCACTGCTTTCATTCTGTCCCATATGGTTAGTATGCTGTGTCTTCATTTTCATTCAATTCTAGAAAGTCTTTAGTTTCTTTATTTCTTCCCTAACCCAGCTGTCATTGAGTATCAAGTTGTTCAGTTTCCATGTGTGTGTAGGCTTTTTGCTATTTCCCTTGTTGCTTTTAATATTTTTTTTTGTTCTGTAGATTTAGTGTTTTGTCTATGATGTGACGAAGAGTTTCTTTTCTGGTCTAGATTATTTGGTGTTCTGTAAGCTCTTGCATATTTATGGACTTCTATTTCTTTAAATTGGGAAGATTTTCTTTGATTTTCTTGAAAACATTTTTTGGATCTTGGAGCCTGGAATTTCCTTTTACATCTATTCCTATTATTCTTAGATTTTGTCTTTTCACAGAGTCCTTGATTTCTTGGAGATTTTGTGTTTGGAACTTCTACAAGTTTACATTTTCTTTGAGAGAAGTATCAATTTCTGCGAGTGTATCTTCAGCTCCAGAGAATCTCTCTTCCATCTCTTGTATTCTATTGGTGGTGTTTATCTTTGTGGTTCCTGATCTTTTCTCTAAGTTCTCCAGCTCCAGGGTTTTCTCTGTTTGTGTTTTCTTAATTGATTCTAATTCTGTTTTCATGCCTTGCACCATTTCCTTTATCTGCTTGAATGTGGATTCCTGGCTTTCTATGATGGCCTCTATTTTTTGTCATTTCCTCTCTATATGGCCCTACTTGTGCCTCTATTTGTTTGGCTGTAATTGCCTATATTTCCTTGAGACCTTTGTTTGTTTCCTCTTTATTTGCTGCGATTTCTGTAGCTATTTCTTTGAGAGATTTATTCATTTCCTCTTTATAACTGTTAAGCATATCTTTAAAGTGATTTTCCTGTGTTTCTGATGAACTGGAGTATTAATTGATTTTGGGGTTTGCTGGTGATGCCATGTAGTCCTGATTTTTGTTGGATGTGTTCTTATGCAGACCTCTGGCCATCTGCTTATCCATAACCTTCACTGTTTGTTTTTGGAGTCTGTACTTCAGACTGGGTCTGTCTTTCTCTGGTGTCTGGAGTATTCTTCAGGAAGATGAGATAGGTCCATTGGTTTGAGAGTGTGCATTGGTGTTTCAGCTGTACCTAAGGGAGGAAGATTCACAGGTTCAGGTGCACAAATGTGGGCAAGCAAGAGTGTGCATGTGGGTGGAAGTGTGCCTTGAAGAACAGGGTGCTAGAGAGTGTAGATGCCTGGAATGTGCGGCGGGGTTGCAGATGCAGGAGGGGTTGTGGGTGCTGGTGGTGTTCGCAGACACAATGCATATGTGCAGATTCCTTGAATACCTCTGTGGCTTACAGGCCTGACATACTGTCCTTCTGGAATTCAGATCTGTCTGTGTTCCAGGAGTTGTTCGCCTGGACTCTACTGGTAGAACCACAGAACAGGGGCTTCAATGTTGAGAACCCTGTCCGCAGAATCTCTATGTTGCCCACAGTGGGGCTGTGGGTGGGAGGGATCTGATGTCTGGCTGCTAGCTTAGAGGGACAATGTGGGGCTCTGCACGCACTCAGTTGAAGAAACACTCACTCTTTAGCAGGTCTAATCGGAAAGCATAGGGGTTCCCCCTATTCTCTACTCTCAGTTTGGGCCTGCTGGGGCAAATGTGACTGTAGGAAATCTCTCAGCTCACTGGTGCTGCAGCCACAGAACTTGGAGGCTGGTATAGGGGTCCATTGTGAGTCCAGCCACAGCAACAGAACTGGGAGGATGCCAGTAAAGATGCCTGCTGGGAGGCCCTGGGGAACCCATACAGCTGTCTGTGGACCTTGGTGGGCCAGTGGAGCTGGGTGGCCCAGCAGACTTAGGTGGCCCATACAGCCAGCAGCCCACCACTGAGCGACTGGGTAGCCTGCCTTCTCTGTCTCAGATACCAAGCAGGGAGTTCTATTCTAGGAGCAGCAGGCACTGTGGGATGCCTCTGCTGAGGAGGGAGACTGGACAAGGGAAAGTGCAGGGGAACTGAATATTTTCCACTCTCAGTCTCCAGCGAAGTCCGTGGGTGACCTGGATCTAAAAGGTCTCATCTCACAGGTTGTTCCTTCTAGCCCAGTAAGCCTCAATGTCGATGTTCTGGCTTCAGCTGACTTTCCACTCACCAATTTCGATGTTTCAGATCCTCTGCCCCTCAGACATGGAGCCCACTGGTCTCCGCTATCTTGGATCATGTCCTCTACAAATGTTTGTATGTTTCCTTTTGTCATTCACACTGCATTTCTTTTTTCTCATTTATTTTATTCCAGCTGTATCCCCTCCCTCATCTCACCCCATTCTCAAACTCCCTCCCTCTTCTCCCTCTATGCCCCTCCCCTAGCCTACTGATGGGGGAGGTCCTTCTTCTCTTCTATCTGACCTTAGCCTATCACGTCTCATCAGGGCTGGCTGTATTGTTTTCCTCTGTGGCCTGGTAAGGCTGTACCCCACAAGGGGAGGTGATCAAAAAGCCAGCCACTGAGTTCATGCCGGAGACAGCCCCTGCTCCCCTTAATAGGGAACCCACTTGGACACTGAGCTGCCATGGGATACATCTGTGCAGGGGTACTAGATTATCTCCATGCATGATCCTTGGTTGGAGTATCAGTATCAGAAAAGACCCCTAGGCTCAGATTTTTTTGGTTCTGTTGCTCTCCTTGTGGAGCGCTTTTCTCCTCCAGGTCTTTCTATATCCCCCTTCTTTCATAAGGTTCCCTGCACTAAAGAAGCTAAGTAAGAAGAAGGACCCTGGATAAGATGACCAATCCTCAATCAGAAAGGCAAATGGGCTAGACATCAGAAGGAGGAGAAGAGAAGCAACAGGACAGGACCCTACTACATAGGGCTTCTAAAAGACTCTACTGATAAGGGTATCAAAGCAGATGCTGAGATTCACAGCACACTGTACTTCTAACTTCTAACTCTAAGCCTACTCATTTCTGGTTTCTCTTCAGATCATATAAATCTTTCACCTTTTACTAAAGATTTCCATGAAAAATTCAATAAAGACTATTATCCAAGTTTTCCTCCTGCTCCATTTACCTCCTAACTGACTTCGGAGAGAACTCATGTAGCCTTTGCATGTGATGGCCTGGTGTGTGCCCAGTTTTCATGGGAGCTGTAAATAGCCTCCAGATCTGTTACCCTGACTATACCTGAACAATAGCAACAAAAAATTAAAATATCATGATAATTCTGTCAACCAAATGCAAAGTATGAAAAATTATGCAGGACAAATTGTTTGACTTTTCCACTAATTTGTTAAAAAGAAGAAAAAGAAAAAAAAGTGCTTGCCACTGTGTGTAATGATCTTTAATCCCAGCATAAGTTTAAAGCCAGTCTGATGTACATACTGAGTTTTAGGCCATCCAACTATACAGTGAAACCCTGTTCCCAAAACACAAAACAAAATAAAACCATGATTTGTTATTGTTGTAATTTCACATTGTTAAATTAATAAGCAAAATGAATTGGTATTTGCTTGATATTAATAGTTCTCCCTATGGAGAAGTAAGTTGTATATTCTTGTCTTCTGGCCATTTGCACAGACTATCTTGTTCTTGTTCTTCTTCTTCTTCTTTTACAATTTATTCAGTTTGTATCCTGGTTGTAGCCCCCTCCCTTATTTCCTTCCAGGTCCACCCACCCTCCTTTCCCCCCATGACCCTCCCTTAGTCCATTGATAGGGGAGGTCTTTCTCCCCCTTCTATCTGACCCTAGCCTATCAGGTCTCATCACGACTGTCTGAATCCTCTTCCTCTGTGGGCTAGCTAGGTCACCCCACTAGGGAGAAGCAATCAATAACTTTTAAAGAAAACTCAATAAACATAGATCTTGGATAGAAAAGCAAAACATAAATCTCTCAATATTATAGAAAAATTCTAGGTCTGGAAGTTGATGAAGGATTCTTATGGTTCACAGTATAATCAATAAAAGTGAGTATGTATGGGAATGTATCAAACTAAACTTTCAAATTTTTAAATTCTTTTCAGTATTAAAGACCCTGTTATGAGAGTAAAACACAAACTCTC
Source organism: Psammomys obesus (assembly GCF_907164565.1). Lineage (NCBI taxonomy): Eukaryota > Metazoa > Chordata > Mammalia > Rodentia > Muridae > Psammomys > Psammomys obesus. The sequence goes on along the minus strand of NW_026590715.1, from coordinate 2,945,662 downwards.
TCAATATTGATGTTGAGAATGTAAAGTCATATAGCCTCTCTAAAAGGATGTATACATTTCATTTCCTTTTGTTTTCTTTTTTTCTTTTTCAGTGTTGAGTATCAAGGTGTGGTACCACTGAGTTATACACTTAAACTCTCCATTTTCTTGTAAAGCTAAATTTTCAATTACTTATAAGACCTAGAAATATCACTCTTGAGTATTTATCTTACATAAAGGAAAATTCAGATTTATATAAATATATGTATTCAGATGTTTATATAGTTTTGTTCATAATCATCCCTGACTGGAAACAACCTAAATGTCTTTCAGTCAGTGAGTAAATAAAGTCCAGTACTTCCATACCAGGGAATACTCAATAGTAAAAGGAATGAAATGCTGATATAAAGAAAATTCTGCATGCTTATGAAGGAATTGATGCTTACTAGAAAAAGTCAATCTCAAAGGGTTAATGCCATGTAGTTCTAGTTATACATACATGTTGAAATGACAAATAATGAGCTGTAGAATATCTGAATAGGGGTTTGCAGAGGCATGAATGTAAGGAGTGGATACGATTATGACTTTGTGATGATGGTTGTATATACCTCTCTCACACACACCTACAAATGCATAGATACTGAAAAAACTGAATAAGTCCTATAGTCTGCTACTATAATGATATAATATTTCATCACTATGGGAAACAAGTGAAAACGTACAGTAGACCATGAGCTATTTTTGCAAACACTTGTACATTTATATTTCAAAATAAAAAGTTTTATAAAGCAATGATGATTTTCATGGGGATTTTAATTTGAAATCTTTATACTTTTAATTTTTGTCATTTTCATTATTTCTTCACTTTTAAAAATGCTTGAGTTATTTATTTAGATATAACATTTATTAATCTATATAAGACAAGCATGCTTCAAGTTTAAGGCAAATGAAATTATTTTAAGCAGTTTTACTTCCAATTCTACTCATAATATAAAGATTCCTGGCATTTTAGATTTTTTGTAGTATTTTTATTGAGAACTTTTGTTGTTATCATGATGTAATTAAAGACAGTATTATTAGACTATTATAAAACTTAATGAAATGTATTATTCTTGCAACATTAAAAGCCAATTTTGCCTCTTTCTATTTGGCCTTTTATATAGTTGTCTAATGTATTGCAACTATATATAAAAACTACAAAATAACATTCTCTAAAGAATCTTGTGTGCTTTAAGAAACTAAAAGGAGTGAAAACCATTTTTAACTATTTACATGTGAATATGTATATATAAATAATTTATGCTTCATTTCAAGTGAATATCGGGAATTCTGTTTGGATTCATTTCCCTTCAGCTTGATAAAGAGCATCCTTTTGTCCAGAGATCAAGCAGAATCTAGGCAGCAGTGGCATAGCTAGAGAATTTCATAGTATCCCGTATGCAGTTACTTGGTCAATTTGTTACAATTCCATAAACTTATACAGAAAGGTTGGAACAAACCCAAATAGATTCAGAATATTATTTAGACAACAGCAATGTCATTGTGACTTTAAAATGTTCACCAACTACATGTTCCCACATGATTACAGTGAACTAGAGGGCCTAAGTGGCAGGTTGTATTAACAATCAGTTGTCATGCCCATGAATAAGCAACCCCAAATTATGAATCAAGGATTTTATGTATATTTACCCTAAGATGGAATGTGGAAAGCTCTATGTTCAACTAATCATATAAACATAGATGAGAAATGGCCATGGGTTCATGCCTTATATGACTCGTTACATTGCCTCTTTCAGAGATAAATTGGAGGTTATTTTCCCAAGACCCATAGCAGGTTATAATCAATCCGTGCATAAGCAGTTTATAGTGAAAAAAAAAAAAAAACCTCACTGAGGTGCCAAGTACTACAGCTATTTTCCTATACCTTTTGTATTTCATGTAAATTTAAGCCTACTGACAAATAATTTTCTTTGTTTTGTTGGAATTCAAAATACTTTGTTTTCCATCACTGAAGAATATATTTGTTGAGTACAAAATTCTGAGTTGATTTTTGCTTTCCCAGCACTTTAAAGATTTCTTGTCCCCAAAAATATCAGATATCAGCCACTTGTGTTAGCAAAGTTCCCCATATATGTATTTTTATGTAATGGATTGTTGTTCTCTGACCATTTTCTATGACTTTGTGTTTATAAATTATATGATCATTTATAACCTTAACTAGTATATATTGTTTTTTTTCAATTTCTGCTAATTTATTTTATTTGTAATATTTTTTGTTTATTATATTAATCACAGGATATTTAATTTGTATACCAGTCATAGCCCCTCCTTCATTCCCTCCCAATCCCACTCTCCCTCCCTCATCTCTTCCCTGCCCTTTTCCAAGTCCACTGATAGGGAAGGTCCTCCTCTCCTTCCATCTGACCCTAGCTTATCAGGTATCTTCAGGACTGGATGCCATGTCCTCCTCTGTGGCCTAGCAAGGCTGCTCCTCCCTCGGTGGGGGGGAGAGGTCAAAGAGCCAGCCATTGAGTTCACATCAGAAATAGTCCCTGTTCCCCTTACTAGGTTACTCACTTGGATACTGAGCTACCATGGGCTACATCCGAGGAGGGGTTCTAGGTTATATCCATACATGGTGCTTGTTTGGAGAAACAGTCTCATAAAAACCTGCTGTGCCCAGATATATTTGGTCCTTGTGGAGCTTCGGTCCTCTACAGGTCATAATAACTCACCCTTCTTTCATATGATTCCCTGCACTATGCCGAAGGTCTGGTTATGAGTCTCAGCATCTGCTTTGATACACTGCTAGGGAGAGTCTTTCAGAGGCCCTCCGTGTTAAGCTCCTGTCCTGTTACTTGTTTTCTCCTACTTCTAATGTCAATCCCATTTGTTTTTCTAAGTGAGGGTTGATCATCTTACTTAGGGTCCTCTTTCTTGTTTATCTTCTTTAAGTGTATAGATTTTAGTATGTTTATCCTATCTTATAGGTCTAATACCCACTTATAAGTGAGTATATACCTTGTGTGTCTTTCTGCTCCTGGGATACCTCACTCAGGATGATCTTTTCTAGTTTGCACCATTTGCCTGCAAATTTTATGATTTCCTTGTTTTTAATTGCTGAGTAGTATTACATTGTGTAAAAGTACCACAATTTCTGTATCCATTCCTCTGTTGATGGATATCTGGGTTGTTTCCAGGTTCTGGCTATTACGAATAAAGCCACTACAAACATGGTTGAACAAATATCCTTGTTGTGTACTTGAGCATCTTTTGGATATATGCCTAGGAGTGGTATAGCTGGATGTTGACATAGCACTATTCCTACTTGTCTGAGAAAGGGCCAGATTGATTTCCAAAGAGGTTGTACAAGTTTACATTCCCACCAGCAGTGGAGGTGGGTTCCCCTTTCTCCACAACCATTCTAAAATGTGTTGTCACTTGAGTTTTTGATCTTAGCCATTCTTATGGGTGTAAGTTGAAATTTCAGGGGAGTTTTGATTTGTATCTCTCTGATGGCTAAAGACGTTGAGCATTTCTTTAAGTGTTTCTCTGCCATTCTATATTCTTCTACAGAGAAATTTCTATTTAGCTCCTTACCCCATTTTTAATTGGATTGCTTGATTTATTGCTTTTTATCTTCTTTAGTTCTTTATATATTCTGGATATTAGCCCTGTGCCAGATATAGGGTTGGTGAAGATCCTTTCCCAATCTGGAGGCTGTCGTTTTGTTCTGAGGACAGTATCCTTTGCTTTACAGAAGCTTTTCAGTTTCATGAGGTCCTATTTACTGATTGTTGTTCTTAGAGCCTGGGCTGTTGGTGTTCTGTTCAGGAAGTTGTCTCCTGTGCCAATGAGTTCTAGGCTCTCCCCCACTTTTTCTTCTAACCGATTTAGTGTATCTGGTTTTATATTGAGATCTTTGATCCACTTGGATTTCAGTTTTGTGCAGGGTGATGAATATGGATCTATTCTCATTTTTCTCCATGTAGACACCCAGGTGGACCAGCACAATTTGTTGAAGATGCTGTCTTTTTTCCATTAAATGGTTTTGGCTTCTTTGTCAAAAAACAAGTGTTCATAGGTGTGTGGATTTATTTCTGGGTCTTCTGTTTGGTTCCATTGATCAACCCCTTTCTGCTTCTATGACAATACCATGGAGTTTTTATTACTATTGCTCTGTAATACAGCTTGAGATCAGGGATGGAGATACCTCCAGATGCTCTGTTGTTGTACAGGATTGTTTTGGAAATTCTGGGTATTTTTGTTTCTCCATATGAAGTTGATAATTTTTCTTTCAAGGTCTATAAAGAATTGTGTTAGTGTTTTGATGGGAATTTCATGGAATCTGTACATTGCTTTTGGCAGAATGGTCATTTTCACTATGTTAATCCTACTGATCCATGAGCACGGGAGATTTTTCCAACTTACAATGTCTTCATCAATTTCTTTCCCCATAGACTTGAATTTTTTTTTCAAACAGGTCTTTCACCTGCTTGGTTAGAGTCACCCCAAGGTACCTTATGTTATTAGTGGTTATTGTGAAGGGTGTTGTTTCCCTGATTTCTTTTTCGGCCCTTTTGTCTTGGGTATACAGGAGAACTTTTGATTTTTTTTTCAGTTGATTTTTTATCCTGACAATTTGCTGAAGGTGTTTATCAGCTGAAGGATTTCTCTGGTAGAATTTTTGGGGTCACTCAGGTATACTATCATATCATCTGCGAATAGTGAAACTTTGACCTCTTCCTTTCCGATTTGTGTCCCCTTGATCTCCTTTACTTGTCTTATTCCTCTAGCTAAGACTTCAAGTACTATGTTGAAGAGATATGGAGAGAGTGGGCAGTGTTGCCTTGTCCCTGATTTCAGTGGGATTGATTTAAGTATCTCTACATTGAGTTTGATGTTGTCTATAGGCTTGTTGTACATCGTCTTAACTATATTTATTTATGTACCTTGTATCCCTGATCTCTCCAAGACTTTAAACCTGAATGGGTGGTATATTTTGTCAAACGCTTTTTTGGCATCTAAGGAGATGGTCATGTGGTTTTTCTCCTTCAGTTTGTTTATATGGTGGTTATATTGATGGATTTCCATATATTGAAACATCCTTGCATGCCTGGGATGAAGCCTACTTGGTCATTGTGGATGATATCATTTATCTGTTCTTGGATTCAATTTGCAAGTATTTTATTGCGTCAATGTTCATAAGAGAGATACGTCTGAAGCTCTCTTTTTTTTGTTGGGTCTTTGTGTAGTTTAGGTATCAAGGTGACTGTAGCTTCAAAGAATGATTTTGGTAATTTTCCTTCTGTTTCTGTTTTGTGGAATAGTTTGAAGAGAATTGGAGTTAGCACTTCTTTGAAGGTCTGGTAGAATTCTATGCTGAAACCATCTAGCCCCGGGCTTTTTTTTGGAAGGAAGACTGTTGATGACTGCTTCAATTTCCTTTGGGGATATAGGGCTATCCAATCTTTCTGTCTGATCTTGGCTTAATTTTGGTAGATGGAATCTATCAAGAAAACTGTCCATTTCTTTTAGAATTTCAAATTTTGTGGCATATAGGCTTTTGTAGGATGACCTAATAATTGTTTGGAATTTCTTAGTGTCTGTAGTTATGTCCCCTTTTTCTATTTCTGATTTTGCTGATTTGGATAGATTCTCTCTGCCTTTTAGTTAGTTTGGCTAAGGGTTTGCCTATCTTGTTGATTTTCTCAAAGAACGAGCTCTTTGTTTTATTGATTCTTTGAATAGTTTTATTTGTTTCTAATTGATTGATTTTAGCCCTGAGTTTGAGTATTTCCAGCTGTCTGCTCCTCTTGGGTGTATCTGCTTCTTTTTTTTCCCTAGGGCTTTCAGTTGGGCCATTAATTTGCTTGTATGAGATGTTACAAATTTCTTCTTGAAGGCACTTAGTCTATGAATTTTCCTCTGAGCACTGCTTTCATTTTGTTCCATAAATTTGGGTATGTTGTACCTTCATTTTCATTGAATTCTAGGAAGTTTATAATTTTTTTCTTTATTTCTTCCTTAACCCAGCTGTCATTGAGTATCAAGTTGTTCAGTTTCTATGTCTGTGTAGGCTTTTTGCTATTTCCATTGTTGTTGAGGTCCAGCTTTATCCCAGGGTAGTCAGATAGAATACAGGGGATTATTTCAATCTTCTTGTATCTTGCTTCATGACCAACTATATGGTCTATTTTGGAGAAGGTTCCATGAGGTGCTGAAAAGAAAGTAAACACTATTGAGTTTGGGTAAACAGTTCTGTAGACATCTATTAGGTCCATTTGAATTAGAGCTTTTGTAAGTGCCTTTATTTCCATATTTGGCTTCTGTCTAGATGATCTGTCCCTTGGTGAGAGTGAGGTGTTCAGAAGTCCCCCAATTTTAAGGTGTTGGGCTCAATGTGTGATTTAAGCTTTAAATTTACAAATGTAAATTTAAATGTAAGCTTTCATTTACAAATGTAGGTGCTCTTGTATTTGGGGCATAGATGTTCAGAATTGTGATGTCCTCTTGGTGGATTTTTACTTTGATGAGAATGTAGTGCCCCTCCTCATCTTTTTTGATTAATTTTGGTTGAAAGTCTATTTTATTAGATATTAGGATAGCTACCCCAGCTTGTTTTCTTGGTCCATTTGCTTGTTAAAAATTTTTCTAGCCCTTTACTACGAGGTAGTGTTTATCTTTGTTGCATAGATGTGTTTCTGGGATGCAACAGAATGTTGGATTCTGTTTCCACACCCATTCTGTTAGTCTGTGTCTTTTTTTTGGGGGGGGGGAGAGTTGAGTCCATTGATGTTGATAGATAATAGTGACCAATGAGCATTAGTTCCTTTTATTGTGGCGTTGATGGTCTTACTGTGATTCATTGCTTGTTTTCTTTTAATTTTTGTTGGGAAATTATCTGTATCCTATGTTTTCTTGGGTATAGTTATTTTCATTGGTTTGGAGTTTTCCTTTTAGTATCTTCTGTAAGTTGTTTTGCTGTGGAGAAATTGCTTTAATTTAGTTTTGTCATAAAATATTTTGTTTTCTCCATCTATGTTGATTGAAAGCTTTGCTGGATATAGTAGTCTGGGTTGGCATCTGTGGTCCCTTAAAGTCTGCATGACATCTTACCAGGCCCTTCTGGCTGTCATAGTTTCTGATGAGAAGTCTGGTGTGATTTTGATAGTTCTACCTTTATATGTTACTTGGTCTTTTTCTCTTGCAGCTTTTAATATATTTTCTTTGTTCTGTAGATTTAGTGTTTTGACTATGATGTGCAATGAGGAGTTTCTTTTCTGGTCTAGTCTATTTGGTCTCTGTAAGCCTCTTGTATGTTTATGGACATCTCTTTCTTTAAGTTGGGAAAGTTTTCTTCTATGATTTTCTTGAAGATATTTTCTGTACCTTGGAGCTTGGAATCTTCCTTTTCATCAATTCCTATTTTTCTTAGATTTTGCCTTTTCATGGTGTCTTTGATTTCTTGGATGTTTTGTGTTTGGAACTTTTCCAATTTTACATTTTCTTTGAGAGAAGTATCAATTTTTGCAACTGTATCTTCAACACCAGAGATTCTCTCTTCCATCTCTTGTATTCTGTTGGTGATGCTTACCTTTGTGGTTCCTGATCTTTTCTCTAAGTTATCCAGCTCCAGGATTTTCTCTGTTTGTGTTTTCTTTATTGATTCTAATTCTCTTTTTTATGCCTTGCACCATTTACTTCATATGTTTGAATGTGGATTCCTGTCTCTGTATGATGGCCTCTATTTTTTTTGTTCATTTCCTCTCTATATGGCACTAATTGTGCCTTATTTTGTGTCACTATTTGTTTGGCTATATTTGTCTGTTTCTTCAAGAGCTTTGTTCATTTCCTCTTTATTTGCTTGCATCTGTGTGGCAATTTCTTTGAGAGATTTGTTTGTTTCCTCTTTATGTGCCTCTACTAACTGGATAAACATATCTTTTTTAATTTTAATTTTAATTTATTATTTTTTAACTTTTATTAATTACACTTTTTTCACTTTGTATCCCCACATAAACCCCTCCCTCCACCCCTCCTAATCTCACCTTCTCTCCCCCTCTTCACGAATGCTCCTCCCCAAGTCCACTGATAGGGGAGGTCCCCCTCTGCTTCCTTCTGATCTTAGTCTATCAGATCTCATCAGAAGTGGCTGCATTGTCCTCTACTGTGGCCTGGTAAGGCTGCTCCCCCCTCAGGGGGAGGTGATCAAAGAGCAGGCCAATCAGTTTATATCAGAGCCTGTCCCTCTTCCCATTAATGTGGAACCCACTTGGACACTGAACTGCCATGGGCTACATCTGTGCAGGGGTTCTAGGTTATCTCCATGCTTGGTACTTGGTTGGAGTATGAGACTCTGGAGAGGCCCTTGTGTCCAAATTTTCTGATTCTGTTGCTCTCCTTGTGGAGTTCCTGTCTTATCCAGATCTTACTGTTTCCCACTTCTTTCATAAGATTTCATGCACTCTGCCCAACAGTTGGCCATAAGTCTCAGCATCTGCTTTGATAGTCTGTAGGGCAGAGCCTTTCAGAGGCCCTCTGTGGCAGGTTCCTAACTTGTTTCCTGTTTTCTTTTTCTTCTGACGTCCATCCTCTTTGCCTTTCAGGATGGGGATTGAGCATTTTAGTCAGGGTCCTCCCTCTTGATTAGTTTTTTTAGATGTACAGATTTTGGTAGGTTCATCCTATATTATATGTCTATATGAGTGAATATATACTGTGTGTCTTTCTGCTTCTGGGACAGCTCACTCAGGATGATCCTTTCCAGTTCCCACCATTTACCTGCAAATTTCATGATTTCCTTATTTTTTATTGCTGAGTAACATTCCATTGTGTAGATGTGGATAAGTATATCTTTAAAGTCATTTTCCTGTATTTCTGATGAATTGGAGTATCCATTGATTTTAGGTGTTGCTGGTAAAGCCATGATTTCCTGATTTTTGTTGGCTGTGTTCTTTCACAGTCCTCTGGCCATTTGCTTATCTCTAACCTTCACTGTTTGTCCTTGGATTCTGCATTTCAGACTGGTACTGTCTTTCTCTGGTGTCTGGAGAATTCTTCAGGAAGATGAGAGAGGTCCAGTGGTGTTTCAGCTGTACCTGTGTGAGGAAAGTCCTCAGGCACAGAAGGACAAATGCGAGCAAGCATGTTCACGTGCATGTGCTGCATGGAAGTGTGCCTTGAGGGACAGGGTGCTAGAGAATGTAGAGGCCTTCAGTGTGAGGGAGTGGTCCCTTGCAGGCACCGAAGGGGTCACAGGCCCTTAAGATATTGCAAGTGCTGGTGAGGATAGCATGTGCAAATTCCTTGAGTACCTCAGTGCCCTACAGGCTACTTGTATTCTCTATCTGAGCTCCAGGAGTTATTTGCCAAAACTCCACTGGTAGATCCTCAGAGCAAGGATTTGGTGTGTGGGTGGGAGGGGATCTGATGTCTGGCTGCTAGCTTAGAAGCACCCTGGATCTGGGGCTCTCTAGGCACTTGAGGGCACATTCACTCTCTAGCAGGTCATATTGTAAACCACAGTGGTTCCTCCTATTCTCTACTGGCCGGTTTGGACCTGCTAATTCAAATGTGGCAGGTTGGGCTTAGCCAGCTCAGTGGTGAAGCAGCCACTGAACTGAACTGGGAAGTCCAGCTGTGGCTACAGAACTGGAGTATCCAGGTGCCTTCTGGGAAGTCCTGAGGAGCCACAAAAGTGATCCACAGACCTATGTGGCCTGGTGCCTGGTGCCTGGTGTACCTGGGTTTTGCAGGTCTGCTGGGCTTTGGTGGCTGTACAGCTGCCTATCTGGCACTGAGGGATTTGGGAGGTCTGTACAGTCACTGCCTGGGAGGCCCTGCGGAGTTGGCATGGCTGCTGGTAGATGTGGGACCGGAGAAGGATTGTACCTGCCTATCTGGGACCCGGCCGGGTGGTCCTCAGCAGGTACTCAGGTGGTAGGTACTGCTGGCTGAAGAGCTAGGAGCTTCCCTCTGCCGTCTTAGTCCCCAGGCAGTGAGTTCTGTGCTCTGCTTCATTGGCTGTGGGTTGGCTCCCCCGAGGAGGAAGGAGGCCTGAACAAGGGAAATGCTCTTCTCTGTTCCCAGAGAAGTCTGAGCCTGACCTGAATCTAAATGTTCTCCACTCCTGTGATGTCCCCTCTCTTTCAGGAAGCCACAAGGTCGATTTTCTAGCTTCAGTTGCCCCTCCACTCACCAATTTCAGAGTTTCAAATCCTCTGCCTCTCAGAAACAGTGTGCACTGGTCGCTGCCATCTTGGATCCCCTATTTTTCCAAATTTTTTTTATATTAATTACAGTTTACTCACCTTGTATCTCAGCTGTAGCCCCCTCCTTCATTCCCTCCCAATTTCCATTCACCCTCCCTCATCTCCTCTCTGCCTTCTCTAAATCCACTGATAGGGGAGGTCCTCCTCCTCTTCTATCTGACTCTAGCCTATCAGGTCTCATCAGGACTGGCTGCATTGTCTTCCTCTGTGGCCTAGCAAGACTACTCCTCCCTTGGTGGGAGAGGAAGTCAAAGATCCAGCCACTGAGTTGCATATATTAATTGTATATAAATTTAATCTACTTTCATCATATCCCTCCATTCTTGTGCCCCTTTCACCTTCCCTCACTCATTTCTTTTAGGCAAATTGTTCTTTTTTTACTTCTATGTCTGTCAGATTTTCTGACTTCATATATAAAAGAAAGCAAAAAAATGTCTGTGTTTCGTTATTTTGTCTAACATGATTGTCTCTTTTTCCATCCATTTTCCTGTCATAATCATGATTTTTGTTGTTCTTTAGGTCAAAACAAGTCTGTTTGTTTTAAGCATACTTTTTATCTATTCATCTGCTGGTGAGTACTTAGGCTTATTCCATAATGCTGTTATAATGAACAGCGCTGTGCCAAACATGAATGTGCAATGATCTCTGTGATGTGCTGAGTTAATTCCTTTATATATACATAGGCATTGTCCATACTGGTAAAACTATTTTTGGTTTAGTGGGGAACCTTCATACTGTATTTCCATAGTGACTACACTATTTTACATTGCTACTGTCTTGCTCAGTGTTCAATTGCTATGAAGAGACACCATGAGTATAACAACTCTTATAAAAGAAAGCATTTAATCAGAGGCTTACTTATAGTTTCAGCTTGGCAGTACACATGCTGGCACATAGGCAAATATGGTACTGGAGAGGTAACTGAGAGTTCTATACCCAGATCCAAAGGCAATGGGAAGAGAGATATTCTGGGCCTGACTTAAGTATTTGAAAGCCCAAAGCCAGTCCCATGACACACTTCCTTCAGCAAGGCCACAGCTATTCCAACAAAGCTCCACCTCTTAATCCTTTCAAATAGTGCTACTCTCTAATGACTGATTAAACATTCAAATCTATGAACTTATGTGGGCTATTGCTATGCAAACCACCACAGCGACCAAAAGTTAATAAAGGTTAGCTTCCACCTCAGCAGCATTTTTTTCTGGTTACCATTCTGTTTGACATGAGATGGAATCTGAGTATAGTTTAGATTTTCATTGCCCTGATGGCTAAAGATATTTATTTATTTATTTATCTATCTATCTATCTATTTATTTATTTATTTATTTATTTATTTTTTTTTTTATTGGCTATTCATACACATTTTGGGTACTATTTGTTCCATCTATTTGACTATTTATTGGTCAGATTTTTTATTCTTTTGGATAGTTTCAGAGTTTTCATTCTTGCATTGTCTCAGTTCTCCTTCTCCATTAATACAGGCTAAGATCCCATCCAGGGAAAGGTCCTCCTGCAGCAGATAGATTTTCCTATTTAATCAAGAAAATTTTTCAAAGTTCTTTATAACATTTACATATTAATCCTATATCAGGTATGTTAGGAAAGATTCATTTCTCCAATTTGGCAGGCTATATAGTCACTCACTCTAGTAACTGTTTCTTTTGCTCTGTTAAAGGTTTTATTTTTTTTTTAATTATTTTTATTTTACATGATCCCATATGTTAATTATTGGGATCATTCCTTGTGCAATTGGAGTCACTTTTAGAAAGCACATACCTTTTTTGTTTGTACCAGAATTGTTTTCCTGTAATAGTTCAAGGGTTTAGGGTCTTACATTGCCTTAGTTATTTTTTTCTGTTGTTGTGATAAAATACTCTTACAAAAGCAGCTTAAGGGAGAAAACATTTTTTTTTCTGGCTCACAGTTACAAAGCACAGTCCATCATGGAGGAGAAGTCAAGGCAGCAGGAGCTTAAAGCAACTGTTCACATCACATCTACATACAGGAAAGAATGAAAGTTGAATAAATGCTACTTCTCAGTTCTCCTTCTCCTTTTATACTGTCCAGGAATCCCAGCCCTGGAATGATGGTACCTATAGTAAGTAGATTTTCCTACATCCATTAGCATAATCAAGATAATTCCCTACAGCCATGACCTTGTAATTCTGGATTCTGTGCAGTTGACAGTGAACACTAATCGTCACATATATTTGATCCATTTTGAACTGATTTTTATACAGGCTGAGAGAAATGGAACTAGTATCTTTCACTTGTCAACATTCCTGTCTATCCTGGGATTTGTCCTTTACTTCTTCATATCAGTGTCGTACTTACTCTTGGTGATGTAGTACTTAGTCACTTTGACTTGTCCTATGTTCATAGGATACAATATATATAACTCATCTTATACCATGCCCTTTTTTAGACATGAACACCCCTTTAGAAGCTCCAATTTCTATTTGTTTTCAACTCTCATCAAATTACTGGCTTTAAAATATTTTTTATTAATTTTATTGTGTGATTGTATATGGTTCTGTGTGTGGGCACATACATGTGACTGCCAGTGCTAATGGAGGCTGGAAGTATCAAATGCTAGAGTTATAGACCATGTGAGTGGCCTGATGTTAGTGCATGGAATAGAACTTGGGTTCTCTACATTACCAAGATGTACTTTTAACCACTCACCATCTCTGCAGACTCAGTTTTGCTTGTTTTGTTATATTTTGTTCTGAGATTATAGTTGCATATCTTTCAGTGAACTGGCAACAAAGGGACTATATTCAGCCATACTAGAAGCAGAAGGAACTCTCCTATTTAGTCTTTGTTTCAGTACCACTATTTTTGTCCTTAATGTAGAACTGTAGGAGATTTGGTAGGTCAGATTTTCTGCAACCCTTTTAGTATTGGTCACAGAACTTTTGTACTTGTTGGTATGGAGAGTGCATACCCCTACTAGTTTCAATTGCTAGTTTGCATTGTCTCACAGTGCCTTCCAAGTGATTCCCATGGACTACTTTTCTTGTTGAGTTCCTATTCTATTAAAGCTATTGGCTGTCTTAGATTGTAATACCTAACTATGGGGAAAAACTAAAACATTTATTATCTAGTGACTTTCCCAGTGCCTCTGAGGAGAAAACATTTACTTTTAAAAATGGCAGCTTGGCCTTGGTATTGCTTTCTTTCAAGAGACACCATTCTAGTGTAGAGCTCCAGCTTCCAGAGTGTTTGGTAGAGTATAGAGCAATGTGGAGCAAAAACATACTTAGTACATACAGCTTTTAGACGTGTACTTGATCTATAGTTTTCATTATCTCAGCCAACCATATATCCCACACCAGTGTTACCATGCCAGTCCAGGCTGGACCTTGACCACTGCTTATATGTGATAAGGGGGTGGAAATGAGTAGGGAAAATGATGTATTAGGGAAAAAATACTTTATCACCTTTGACTGTCTTTCCTATTCAGTACTACTCTGCCATCAGAGTATTGGTATTGGCTTAATATTACCTTCTGTGCACAGATTCTGTGACATGTTAAGGGTTAGATTCTCGAGAAAACAACTGTTATTTTTCAGTTTTAAGATGAAATCATGTAATTGAACTTCGCACACACAAATGACAGTAAAGTAGTAAGGAGGCCTGTTGGGAAGAAGGACTTCAGTTGAAGGAGGATAAGAGAGAGGAATGAGGGCAAATGACTAAAATTTAGAGACATTTGTAAAACTGTCAAACAAAAGAACAAATAACACCCTGAATTCTTTAGGTTTATCCTTCAGCCATTTATTAAAACTTAAGATGAAAGATTCCTACGCCCCACAATAACTGTTGAGAATTTCACACAATGAAGAATAATTGATCACTGACTTTAGTTTCATCCCTGATTAATGACAGAGACATCTCCAGGAGCTTACATATTAAATACACATTTATATACATACTATCTAACAGTATAAGAGCTAGTTTTGATTTTCATAAAACATTTCATTAATAAGCTATAAAGTAATGAATAAATTTGCATTATGCAAATTGATCACAGGGCCAAGGTTGAAATATGTACCATCCAATAAAACTAAAAATATCTGATTTTTGTTTGCTTATGGGCTTTGGTTATATTCTGCTAAGGGTAAGTCATAATTTATAGTTTCTGAGGAGATTAGGATGATAAAAAGTTTGAATAAAAAGTCATCCTAAATTACTCGAGTTCTTAATTTTGCCTGAGCCATTAAAACTCAATTAGGTGCAGACCAAATTCCTGTTTATTTGAAGGTTCAGAAGTCTTATAAATGAGTGCTTACACGGTTATGGAAGCCCATTGCATTCAATTCCATGAAGTCTTTTGCAAAAAGGCATTGCATCATTTTAATAACAAGCATATTTTCCATGATTATACTTATTCATGTTGAAAAAGCAGCTCCAATCATTTAAACTCCAGTGATGTAGACTGTTTAAGCAAATGAGAGTATGAGCCATTAGCCAGCATCTTTCCTTCTTATATCCTATCTCATGAACACTTCATCCCCACCTCCATGCCTTTTGAAACATTCTTCATATCCTCTAGGACCAAGTAGAATTAGGTCAAGTCCAGTCTCTCCTTTAACAAACAGAACTGATTGCTTCCTCTTTTCTTCTTCCTACTGCATATAATATGTAGCTCAGAACACAGACTATAGTAAACTAGGTCAGTGAATGTAGTTAGATTAAAACCAATTATATCATGCAAAACAAAAATAATGCTTTAAAAAATTTCTTGTACTGTGGACATGATTCCACTGGTAAAGTGCCACTGTGAAAATGTGTGGACTTGAGTTTGGATCCCCAGAAAACATGCACAAAGCCATGTGTGACTATATACCCCTATAAACACATTGCTGATGGGGATAGAGTCAGGATAGTTGGAGCATGCTAGCTCTTATGCAGTGAAAGACTCACCTCAAATGAATGAGTCAGAGTGATAGAAGAAGATATCTAATGTTGACCCTTGATCTACACATGTGCACGTATGCACACGTGCACGCATACACACACACACACACACACACACACACACCACAACAGAAACAATTTAATAAAATATTAATTTTTAAATGTTTTTAAAAGAATGTTCTGCCTTATTTCCAAGACACAAGCAAGCATTCTAAGAACAATTGTGTAAGATTTGCTGTAAGTATTTATATTGGGAGCAGAGAGAACCAAGGAACATGGTATTGATAATAATATGTGCCCTGCTCTAAGTTACTTCATGTTGTATAAAACTGTTATTTTCATGCTGTGCCTTGCTCTGAAATACTCCATTCTACAAGCAGCTTTTGACTATACTTCTGAATACAAACACAGAGACACTATATAACTCTGTACCTTGTTGGGCACATAAACACCACCATCTGTCTGACACCACCCACAGGTTAATAAATATCTCACTTCTAAAAGAAGAAAGGGTGCCACTCTGTAAATTTATCAAAGTAGTTTGACAACATATGAGCAAGTGGGCTATAATGCTTAATCTTCATTGTGAACTTGATTGCATTTATAATCATAATTTGGTTATGTAAATTTGGTTAGCTTAGATGGGAAATCCACCTGAACTGTGGGTGGCACTATTCCATGGGCTGGAATCCTATACTGTGTACAAATGAGAAAATGATCTGAGTACAAACATTCATTGCTTTCTGCTTTTTGACTATGAGTGCAATGTGACCAGCCATCTGCTTCTGATGCCACTCTTTCCTTGACATGAAGGACTGTACTCCTGTACACCAAAATAATCCTTTTCTTCTTCAAGTTTTTTTTTTTTTCTGGATGGGGGGTCAGGTATTTTGTCACAGCAATGAGACAAATAATTTTAGTCCAGGTGTACTAAAAATGATATCAGGTATTTCAGAACATACAAGACCAAGGAAAGAATAAGACACTCTCACCTGGATCCCTATAAAGAAGAGCACAGCTAATATTGTGATGGTGAGACCCTATCAATCTAGTGTACACATAAGGAGATTGATGAGCAGAGAATATCCAACTATTCCATAGCCTTCAGCTCAGCTCAGTTTCTACTGCTGATGAAGCATACTCAAATTGCTATCTGTCCACCAACCATTTGTCCATCTTAACCCCATCATGTCATTAATCTCTATGGCCTCCACCATTCTGTACCTGTATTCTGATGTTCAAATTAATCCTGAGACTTGGCTCTATTCTAACCTCATGCCTTGACTCTGCAGCACTGTATCCAACACCACCTCAACTGGTTTCCTTACTATCTTATTTAACCACTTACATTGACCTCTTTGTATCTTCCTCAGGTTTCTACTTGTTTCTAGTTGTACCTCTTAGGAACTCCCTGAACTCTGTCTCAGTCTCTTTAAGCACTTTACAGCATTTCTGTAACATACACATAGTGAGAGACCAAAGATTTAAAAAGCAGTGGGTATTGTTTTAAAGTTTGAAGCACAAGCCTGAACTAAGGCGAGCCAGGTGGAAACAAGTCCAGCCACCTGTAGGGTAGAAGTAGCCTCAACACCCTAAGGGAAAGAACTAGCCTCAACACCCTGAGGGAAAGAACTAGCCTTACTGCATTCTTTTCCTACCCCCTAGAGATACAGTTGCTAGGAAACAGGCCCCTCTCCTATAGGAAGTGAAGCCAGACCATTAATGGTTTGGGGGCCTTCCTAAAACAAGACAATGCAAAATACAACACCCTCTATTGTGTTTCTACCAGTAGATGCTTGCCAGGCAGGAATCCCCTTGCTTTGGACATGCTGGGAGGGACCAGACTCTTTAAATCACCCAACTAACTTGAGCACAGGGCTCTAGGCTCTCACAGCTTGAGTGGTGGAGGTGTGAGCCCAAGCTGCAACACAGCTTGTAATAAAAAGATCTTCATGTGTTTTGCAATGGACTTGACTCCTGTGGTGGTCTTTTGGGGTCTCGTGAATCGGGCACAACAATAGACTGATAAAGCATAGAATGTATAATCTGAGAATTAACATTGGTAGTGAAAAGTGGAGTAAAAGTACCTGAATTTTCCTGTCAGATATTTTGAGAAATTAAAACTATTTGGCAAACCAGAGCCAAAGAAATCAAGATAACCTGAGAATTTATTGCTACACAATAATTTCTGGCATTATGGAAAGACACAAATATGTCAGTTTATGCTTCTGACACTACAAACTTAAATTGTTTCCTGAACCTGTGCCAACCTATTTTAACTGACTTGTGCTTAGAAGCGTAAGGTATGACACTTCTGACATGGAAATGTATGACATGAATATAGAGACAGGCCTCTTCCATCAATCATATGTCCTTGCAGCAGATATTATCCAGCAACAGAATTGGAGATAACAAATGAGTTTTGGTGCTATTTTTAGGAGAAAAAAAGTGCCACTGGAATTTTAAGTGTTGATTTTCTTCCATAGAAAGCATGCTGCTTTGTTTTTTAAAACTAACTTTTCAATTAGAAGTATTAGAGATTCATTAGTGGTTTACATTTGCCACCTCTTATGATTTTTTTTTTGTTTGTTTTAGGCAAGTCTGATATTAATTTAACATTTACATCTTTAAA
Organism: Psammomys obesus; assembly: GCF_907164565.1. NCBI lineage: Eukaryota > Metazoa > Chordata > Mammalia > Rodentia > Muridae > Psammomys > Psammomys obesus. The sequence continues at coordinate 2,927,854 of NW_026590715.1, read as the reverse complement.
TTAACTGTAAAACAACCTGAGGTGAACCTTACCTACAGTTTTGGAAACTGATTTCTGCCTATAATGTTTCTTTTCACTTTCAAATAAAGCTGACCTTAAGAGAAAAACAATAGAGCAAGCAGCAATTCTGCCCTTCTGTTTCGCAAAGCACCTCTTGCAAGCAAGGAACTTCTGGAATTTGGCTCCACTTCCCACAGCCTTTGGATAAGATTTGCATGTAAACAATAATATCCTGTGTTACTTGGGACCCCTTTAACTGTCTTTATTTCTTTAGAATGAACTGCCTGGGTTCTTTCTCAGAGGTCACGCTTGACATTCCAGAAATAATACAGAGTTGACTTTAAAAATTGTACCCCACACAAAGAAGCTTGGGATTGTCTGTACTCTTTGCTTGCCATTGGGCTTGGTCTTTCAAATAGCATGGAAGGTGCGCTGTTCTTGAAGATATCTGGTACTTTGAGGACTTGCCTGCCATTGTGAGATGCCTTTTCAGTTAGTTACCACTTTGGGTGTTGTCTAGAAAAAGTGATAGCAGTCAAAAACTCATAGCTTCTGAGGTCTTAGGCCCTAGGGGTGAACTTTCTACTGTTGTTTAGTTAAACTGTCACAATGCCAAGCTGTCTCATTAATATTTATGTTTATACTCATAGACAAATGCTACTCCTTTCCTTAATCAGAGAAGCCTCTCTTTACAGTGGAAGAGGCTGAATACAAAGATTCATGGATGCTTAAGGTGTAGAGAATAAGTAAAAGTTGAATGCTCACCTGAGCAACTGTGGGGCAATCCCAGCACTTAGAGAGGCAGGCAGATCTCTTTGAGTTTGGGCACAGCCTGGTCTACAAAGCAAATCCAGGACAGACAAGGCTACACAGAGAAACTCTGTCTTGAAAACAAACAAACAAACAAACAAAATAGTTGAGTACTCTAAACAAGACATCTCTACTATCCCTTCTAAGTCTCAGAGATGATTGCATAAAAGGGGATGAAAAGAATGTAAGAGATCAAATGAAAGGGAAAGGGGCTATGAAATGTTGACTTCTGGGCATGAACAAAAAATGTAGCCATGACCTCAAAGCAGCTACGGCTGCCTACAATGTACCTACATAAGACTGGATCCATCAACTTTCAGCTGCGGATTGGGAAGGGGCCCACAGCATTATAGTCTTCCTTCTGAAGTATTGCGTAGTGATGGATTCTGGGGCAGTGGACTTTAATGAGCTAGGACTAGAGTAACTTTGTGAAAGAAAGCTACTATATTCTCCATACTTGATGTATCAAGGCTTCAATGGCAGCTTATGGCTACACAGCAAGTTTAAATTCAGCCTGGAGATCTCATCTCACAAAAAGAACAGAAGAAGAGAAGAGAAAAAAAAAAGTAATTCAGCACTGAATTGGGAATTAGGTGATCCTGCCTATATATCCCAGGTAGCAACTTGGTCTTGGAAACCATTCTTGGTGTCTTTTACCTGTCTTAAATCTTGAAATAAGAGTATTACACTAGATAATCTGAATTCCTATATTCATCCAGGCAACTTAAAACATCAAACAGGGAGTCATAAAACATAAACTTTCTTTCTAAGCTCCACAGCTCTTTGACTTAGACACAACTTAAGTAGCAACCTCAGGTCTTTGTCTTCCTTAGATATTTTACTAGAGGTTGTTTTACTAGTGTGTAGTGAAAAAGCTTCTTACTTTACTCAACACCTGAGAATTTTCTGTGTGGTAAGAATTTCCTAGATGTGAGATATGCAAATATTACTATATCTATCACCACTAGCTACATTTTGAGCTGAATTTCTAGACCATTTACTTATATGCAGTGACTCATTTCATTTTCAGTTTGTGAAAATAAGGTCCAGAGAAATTTAGTGACTTTGTTGTGTCCAATTCGTGAGACCCCAAAAGACAGCCAGGAGCCAAGTCCATTGTAAAACACATAAAGATCTTTTTATTATAAGCTCGAGTTCTGGCCCATACCCTCACAGACACAGCAGTTGAGAATAGAGTCTATAGCTCAGGGTGGGTGTTAGTATTTAGACAGCCTGCTTTTGGGTTGCCTAGCAACCTATGATGTCATCATGGGTCACCTGCCAAGTAGCCACACCTGGCAAGTGTGGTTAAGTTTCTACTTAACAGGTTCAACCAGCCACTTTGTCTCTCTTGCCCTCTGGCCCTCTTGCCCTCTCCCCTTTCTCTGTTGGAGTGACCCCTCACTTCCCTCTATCATGTCTCCCTCTCTCTCTCGCTTCATCTTCTTCATCTCCATCTAATAAACCTTTTTCACATAAAATCTGATGTGTGCGTCATTTTATTTAGTCCTAACATTGGTGCATTGGCCGGGAAGGGTTCTCCTGATAGCATCTGGTCTGGTCATGCCAGGACCCTTTAATCGGACCATCATGGCTGCAACAATTTTTTTTGTTCTATCTATCCCTAACCACCACTAAACCACCTATGCCTTAAAACTTACACTTTCTCTCAGATACCCTGCCCTTACTATGTATTACTGTCCCTCTGCCCAAGGCTACATCATGCCAGATGCTCTGAGCACCAAATACCTGGGACACTCACACTGCACCAAAATCGGCTTGGGAAAACTAAAATGCTCATGCCAGATGCTGAAACTGCCACTTCAGACACAGACACAGCCTGCTTCTAAACTATTCCTGTTAGGTAATCAATTGCTGGGGGCCCTGTCCATGAACAGATGTCTTTAAATTGCACCGCTGCCTCAGGCCCCATGAGCCAGGTTTCAAATTTCCCTCCGAACACCTGCCCCGAGAGGCTGGCTTGCAGAGGAGGGTTTTCATTTGTGCAGACTTCCAATCAGATGTGCCATGTGCATGCACAGAGTTTTGAACTGGGATGGAACAGCCTTCCCACCAGCAACCACCTGGTCTTGCTGTGTTGTCACAGTTGCACACCACACATGGTGAGCTGCTATGTTGATTTTTAAAATAGAGAAACCAAGCCATGTGTTCGCTCCTCCCTGACTCCTGACAATTCCAAGCCATGCATTCTAAACACTGGCTCTCAATATTTCTAGCCTAAGGTGCTACTTCCAGGCTTTAAAAAATCTTTTCTTCCTGATTTCTGTATATTCTGTATATTTCTATATATTTCTGTACATTTTGTATATATATATATATATATATATATATATATATATACAAAATATATATATACAAAATATACATATATTTTATGTATATATACAAAATATATATATATATATTCAAAATGCTGTTAATTCTTATCTAATGAATTGTATCATTTTCTTATTGGGTTTACATGTATACGACTTCCTTAATCATAACTAACTTTATTTTTTTTTCTCCTTTTAGACTAAAAACAACAAGTCTCATTTTAAATTGAAAATCCACATAATTCCATCTCTCAAGTCAATTGGGCGCCAGATAAGTACTGCACTTATTGCCTATCTCAGAGGATGGGATTTCTCCTTTTTCCTTGATTTTGGGACTTCCCTTTCCTGGCTATTTGATTGCTACATGCCTACATCCAACACCAGCTGATTGGTGAGTCTTCCCTTCTGGTTCGTATCAATTCCTGGCTACCAATTGCTACATTCGTGCACACAACACCAGCCATTTGGTGAGTCTTTACTTCTGGTTGGCACAAATACTTCTTACCACTCTCACCAACCTACATCCAAACCCTTCATCTAGGACCTCCTTCTCCCTTGGGTAAGATCTTTTCTTCAACTAACACAGTTTCTCTCCCTCCTCCTCTCCCACATCTATGAAAATCCTAGCGAGGTAAAACATGTATGCTATTGGCAACTGTGCACTTAGTCTCTGGCCAACGCTGATGAGCTGTTAGAACAGATATACCATACTACTCTACTGAGTCAGACCTTGCTCTTAGGATGCCTTGACATGCCACTGATTCTTACCTGCCCAATGGGAATAGTCAATTTGTCTGTTCCTCCAGATTCTCCCCTGGGATATCTTCTGGAGAATTTCAGATTTCTACACCTAGTGCCTACTTTAAGCGCCTCTAAGCTTACACACTTCTGTAAACAAACTTGACCTCAATTTGCTTAGATGACAGATCTAAAGCAAAGCCTTTTTAATTACTCCCAATGATTAGGTAAATGGAGGTTCCCTCAAGTAAATGGAGGTTCCCAACTGTGACCAGTCCCGCAGGTCTGTCACTGGAGATCCTGAATGGGGGAGTGGGAATGAAAAAGGGGACAAGGGCACGAGAAATGAAGAACAAGACAGTATCTCTGATCAAAGTCTCCGTTTATTCAAGTTTTCCATACAACTATATAGGCAGAAGTGGAAGGAATGTAATTGCCTTTGGCAGGGTTACTAAGTGACTAGAAATCACAGGATGGCCCACAAAGATGTACTAATAATGGTAATTTGGAAAGTTCCTCTGAAGAGTTACTTAGGAAGCCCTGAGGGAGAGGAGGATTTAAGGTATTTAAGGAAGATGATCTTATCGAAAGCCCCAGGTCAGCCAGGAATGCACTCTTGTGGGGGCAGCAAGGTGCCAGAAGGCCCCCGAAAGGTCCCCCTTTATTTTATTTTTACAAGGCCATAATCCCAAGGGAACCGTGCTTGTCTTAGGTGGGAATCTGAGGTCTTCAACCCTTGCTAAGCCCGTCATTGGATACATCAGTAGCGATTGGCTGAGCTCCTGTCTTAGGTGGCAAAAGGGGGGAACAGAAGACCACTGTGGATTCCCTTACCTGTCACTGGCTAACGGGTTCAGCTCACTGGGATGATTAGCATTAGGCCTATTCATAGTTTTGGCTGACCATCTTCAGCCTTTGATAGTGCACCTGGATGGGCTGTACCTTTAGGGCATCAATCTGCTGTTTAATAAAAGCCATAATTTTATTGAAAAGAACAGGTCCTATTGAAAGAATTGTCAATAAGATAAGCAGGGGACCAAGGAAAGGAAGGAGATAGGGAAAGAGCCCATTCCTGTGCTACTTAAGTCCACCATGAACATATATCCTCTGGAGGCAAAGGATCACAGTCCATGGAAACAGTTGTGTTTCTTCCATCATTTCTGTAAAGGGATATAAAAAGAATATGTTCTCAGGGTAATTCTTTTACCCTGGACTGATGAGTATTATAATTATTATCTATATGCTTTACTAATCATTCTGGCAACCATCTGGCTGCATCTATCTCTTTAGAATAGATGCAAACTGCTCCTCTGCCCCGTATCAGGACAGGATCTGGACCATGCCATTTATTGTCCAAAGGATCTTTCCATAGGACAGTAGCAAACTGTCTTTGTGTATCCATATGCCAGAAATGTTCCCAGCTGAATATCCATATTTTTGAGTTTCAGGCCCGTGTCAATTAAAGCCTCACAGTACTTTTCCATAGAACAGAGGAATGTAACTGCCCCGGACCCTGGTCCTCTGCTCGGGCAGAAATAAGGAAGTGAGCAAGTGAAGACCTCCACTCCACAAAGAAGAATGACCAGATCTGCACTTGAGAGATAACATCGCCTAGCAATCAACCCAGATGGACTCAATTCTTCTCCTGAACAGCTCCCTATCTTCTCACAGGCTTGCTCGTCAGAGAAGACACAGGTTGAAGCTAATCGCTCTCCCACCTTTGGCTACAGCCACATCCCCACTAGCAGGAAATTTTGAGCATGAATTAAAAAATCAGATATTCCCCAGGTGTCTGGCCAGGACTGACCAGACCTGAAAGTCAGCTACCTAGCCCCTCATCCAGTTATGAGTAGCCAGGACTGCAACTCCTGAATTTCCCTGTGTCCCCTCCCCTAAAGATCCGAGGCTTATGTCTCTGGGGGCTGCTTTTTGCTGACTGGCAGAGTGACCCCAACGTGCGTTGGCCCCAATAAATCTCTTGCTTTTGCATAAAGCCTCCGAGAGTTTCCTATGATAGCCTCTCTGGAAATTAAGCTTGTTGCCGGGCTTATTTAAAAATTTTAAAATAAAAGCTGTATGGGATGTAAAATTTCTAGGAGACCCTTTGATGGGGTACCACTCCCTCTTTTTTATTTTTTCAAAAGTATTTTTTATAGATAAATGTGCCCTTTGTACTATTTTTTTTGTCCTTGTGGATTAATAGGTGTACCTGTAATATGTTTAATATTAAGTTGTTGACAAAATTTTGAAAACATATTTCCATCATAGCCAGGGCCATTATCTGTTCTAAGTTGTGTTGGAAGTTTTAATATAGCAATTGCTGACAGCGTATGAGCAATAACATTTTTTCCAGCTTTACCAGTTTGGAGTGTGGAAAATATAAACCCACTATAAGTGTCAACAAAAACATGAACATATTTTAAATTACCAAATTTAGGAATATGTGTAACATCCACTTGCTAAATAACATTAGGTACAAGGCCACAGGGATTGACCCCAAGATGGGAAGTAGGCAAAAGGACAACACAAGAAGGACATTGTTTAAACAAGTCAGCTTTATAATTACCTTAGTTAAAGGTCCTGGAAGGTTAGAATGAGCTTGTAAATGTCCAATGTAAAAGGAAAAGTGTTGTTGTTTTTTTTTTTTTGTATCAAATTTTGAATTTGTAAAAATAATTTTAGCAGGAGAAGATGTCTAAATTTAATTTGCAGTCTCTAACCTAGGCAAAGAATGAGCTACATAGGCACTATCTGTAAAAATATTTAAAGTGCTTATTAGAACTTTAAAACACAGCCAGTACTGCAGGTAACTCTGTTATTTGCACAGATGTGCTAGACACTTGAAAAGATACTGTTTTTTTATCATAAGTATAGGCAGCAACACCAGATGATGAACCATCAGTAAATACCATAAAAGCATTAACAAGTGGAATAACTTTTATTTTAAATGGAAAAAATTATAAATTATACCTTTAAAAACTGAATTAATTTGTTTTCTTGTACATCAACAGGTTGGACTTTGTCATAATAAGCTTACATATGTTAAAATGTCATATTTATCAGATCTCTGACAAGTCTGAGGGCCAGAATATTTGAGTTACTCTTTGTTTATCTTTATCATCTGCTCTAAACTGCATCCTATAAAACAGGATGCCATAATTTCTAATTTTTGGCATATTTTTGATGCTTGTTTTATAACCAAATTTTAAGTAAATCTCTCTATATAGGCAAATTTTATGGTTACCCATTTTAGATTCAACCCTTTAAAAAAAACAGCCTAAACAAAGAGACTAGGTAAAGCTCAATCTTATACTTCAGTATAATCTTTAGCATAATTTCAAATCTGCTTTTTTTAAACTAAAACCAAAGCAAACTTTTAATCAGACATAGTTTATAAAGGGGCTAGCAAATCTTACTAATCCTACCATATTGCATTAAGAGTTAATAGCAAAAAAAATTAAAGGACAAAAGTTTTATTTAGCATTAAACAGAGAACTAAACTCAGCTTGTAGCCCTCAGCAAAAATGGAATATTTTGGCCATATCAAATCTATAGGCCAGAAAGAAACCACATGAATTTATTTATTTAGGTGTTGGCAGCCAGGCATATATTTTATATAATGATTAACAATGATCTGAAAATAACCCTGCATAACCCTGGACTAACATGGAACTGCAGTTCTTTTTTCCCTTTAAAAGAGCATAAGCAAACATTTTGCATTGAAGAATCTCCAGCCTTTTTAAATGAAGAACAACGTATTTTACAGTTCTTTGTTAGACTGCCCAAGGGTTATTATTTTAAAATACCATCAGTCGTCAGTCAGATTTTTGAAATATTGTCCATCCAAGTTTACAGATAATCATACACGCAGAGAGACATAAACAAGGAACATAGAAATCTGACATTGTCACCTTAGGGAAACCAGAATGCCCAAGGCACCAGGACTTGATTGGCCTCTACAGAACAAAAGTCACACAGATTCCAGGAGTGGACCCCCTCATGGGCCCCCTCCACACACATAGATTTCAGAAGGAGCAGAGCCCCCATGGCCCTATTCACAGTTTCCAGATGGAGAGCAGGTTCCAGCAGCCCTCTCTCCATCCAGAATAGGGTCCCAGTGACCCTCTTTCCTGGTTCCAAAATGAGTAGAGCCTTTACCAGGAACTGGAGCATCCTCCAGATTTCCTAGACCAGATTGGAAACTCTTCAAATTTCCCCAGAGCTCCAGATCTCACTATAGATAGTTAAGGAGCCCAGGTGGTTGCTGAGAATTGAACTCAAGACCATCTGAGCTCTCTCTCCAGCCTTCGCAAGCAAACCAAAACCAGGAATCAAACAGACAGCCGGCAGACAAAAACCAAACAAAAAACAGAGACAAAGACCAAAAACAACTGCGGTACCTGCTTTTTAAACATTTAAATATTTTTTTATCTGGCTTTGTAATATTGAAACAAAGCATTTTTTAGGAGTGAAATCATAAAGCATGTTTATAATTTTAAAAGTCAAAACCAAACTTTAAAATTTACCAATGCAAACAATCCAATTTTTAAAACCAACACCAAATTAAATGAGATTGTCTTTTTTAGTTTTACACCCCTTTTAATAAGAGGGGAGAGCAGTTTTTTGTTTTTTAAGCTTTCCTCCTCACTGTCTGAATCTTCCTCACTTTCTAATGAGATGAGGTCTCTCTCTTCTTTAGGAGGCTTTCTGGTACCAGCTCTTTTCCCTGTACTATCTCTTAACATTTGCTCACCGGATTCTACTGCCGCTGCCAGCAGGGGATCTTCCTATCTCACCCTAATAATATCCCGAATGAATGAGATTCCAATAGGAAAAGGCTGTTACGGGGATTTTTTCAGGTTCCAAAGTCCTGTAATAATCTTTCATAGCCTCTCCCACTCGGGTCCCAGCGCCTTTCATCAATGGTCCACTCCTGTGGGAACCAGGACAGACATCCTTAAGCAAACTAAAAATCTTAATAAATCTTTTACTCTCATCTTTACCCCTTGCACCTGAAGTGCCTCATTTAACTGTTTAACATACAAGTTATGACTGCTAATTTCTTGTCCCATAATCACTGACACTCACCAACTGGGTAGCCTCGCTGTGGCAGGTTCCCACGACAACGTGAAGTTTCTCTGTCTTTAATATCGTCCGATCTATCTGACTATGTTTCTCACGTTCCCCACCCCCACCCCCCAGTATTCAGGCCCTCCGTGGGCACCACTTGACCCGTCCCTTAGGTCTGTCACTGGAGATCCTGAATGGGGGAGTGGGAATGAAAAAGGGGACAAGGGCGCGAGAAATGAAGAACAAGACAGTATCTCTGATCAAAGTCTCCGTTTATTCGAGTTTTCCATACAACTATATAGGCAGAAGTGGAAGGAATGTAATTGCCTTTGGCAGGGTTACTAAGTGATTAGAAATCACAGGATGGCCCACAGAGATGTACTAATAATGGTAATTTGGAAAGTTCCTCTGAAGAGTTACTTAGGAAGCCCTGAGGGAGAGGAGGATTTAAGGTATTTAAGGAAGATGATCTTATCGAAAGCCCCAGGTCAGCCAGGAATGCACTATTGTATCCGGGCAGTAGTCCGGTCAAGCCAGATGCCAAATTTCAGGGGGCAGCAAGGTGCCAGAAAGCCCCCGACACAACTGTAATTAATAAAAATAATTAAAGAAAAGAGTTTGAAGCAGAGAGAGTGAATTAGAGTAGGGTGAGGCTTTAATGCACAAAGCTTAGCCCCAGTGACTAACTTCCTTCAGCAAGGCCACACCTCAGTATGTCCCACCCAAACAGTGCCACTACCTGGGAACCAAGTAGTCAATACATGTAAAAACAAGAATCATTTTCACTCAAAACACCACAGACCTCTCAGTAACAATTTTAATATCCAAATAGGAACCTTATCCTGACCAGAAAGCCAGAAATTATACAATAAAAAGCTGAGCAAAGTTGTAAATATTTTTATTCTAGTTCCAGTTTTTATTCTTCCTCAATGCCATTTCAATTTTTCTTTATTTTTTAAATGATACACAGACACACAATGAAATATCGTATCTAGCCCCTCCAGGTTCCTACTTCCAATACATATATCCTTAATTAAGAATGATTATCCCTTGGGGCTGGCAAAAGAGATGTCTCAATGTTTAAGAAAACTGGTTGCTCTTCCAGGATACCTGGGTTCAATTCCCAGCACCCACAGAACAGTTCACAGCTCTCTGTAACCTCAGTTCTAGGGGACATTACACCATCACACAAAGAAATTACAGGCTGACAAAGCACCAATGTGCATAAAATAAAATATAAAGAAAAAAATGGAGTTTTTTTCAAGTCTCTTTGATCCAAACCTTCCACCTCTTTTCGCTTTCCCAAAAGTTTTAAATGTACACCTGAAGAAATTTTCTCCATAATCTACTTAACTTTGTCTTCTGCCTACATATGTTTCAGTATCCTGCCAGACGCAGATGTTTCCTACATCCACGACAATGCCAAAGCAGCTATCACAAGTGTTACAGTCTGACCTCACAGATTTCCATCAAGCTAGACCTGCATTTTTCCTCCTAGCCATAGGATGTTCTCATAGACCCTGGACAGCATCAAAACAGCCTGTTCTTCCTGGACATAGTCAGCATTTCAGGCTTTTGACCTCCCTACAGTGCCCCCAGTGTCAGCAGAAAGTAGCCAGAAGAGAATCTACACCCGTTATTCACTTATTATTAACAAAAGGCTGGAATTATGTGCTTTAGGCCCAGGACAAGTAACTACAAGTTCTCCCACCATTCCTCAGTCCTTACCCGCTGCCTTTCATGGCTGGCAACTCTCTACTGGCAACCCTTTACCCTGGACTTTCCAGGGCAAGGGCTTCCCCTCCTCCTCTTGACCATGTACTTTGGACATTTTGTTGCTATTCTCTCTCTCTCTCTCTCTCTCTCTCTCTCTCTCTCTCTCTGTCTCTCTCTCCCTTGCATGGCAACCAAGAGCTGCTTCCAATGAAACTAAATCTATATACTTTAACTTGTCTTACATGAGAATCAGCCCAAGCTCCTCATTTTTTTTTTTTTTAATTATAGAAGGGAGGAAGAATGTTAGTATTTAGGCATGCCTGGCAGGCATGGTTACTTTGCTCCTTAAAAGGACCAACCTGCCAATTTGTCTCTCTCTTGCCCTCTTGTCTCTTGCCCTCTTACTCTTTGCCCTCTTCCCTTTCTCTGTCGGGGCACCCCCTTCCTTTCCTCCTATTGTGTCTTGCTTTCTCCTCTCTCTTCTTTTCCACCCAATAAACCTCTTTCATATGAAATCTGCTGTGTGCATCATCATTTTATTTGGTCCTAACAGTGGGAGGGTAATTTAAAAGTCCCAGTCCCTCTCAGTGCTCCCAAAACATGGAAACTGTAGCCTGGCAAACATCTATTGGTTGAAACACAAAAGAGGATGTTGCATTTTGAACTGATTGGCTGTGGAAAGGCGCCAAACCCTTAACAGTCTGGCTTTCTTTGTTTTGCTGTCTAGGGGAGAGGGGCAATCTGGGCTGGTTTCCCAGCAACTCTATCTCTAGTGGTCAGGAAAAATGCATTAAGGCTGTTTCCTCCTCGCAGTTGGCTTGACATGCTTCAACCTGTCTGGTCTTTGTTCAGGCTTATGCTTTAAAATTCAATCCAATAACCCAGAAAATTAATTTTTAATTTTTTGGACTCTCAACTTGATCAGGATCATCAAGACAGGGCAGAAGCCATGATTTTTGTTAGTCTTTTGCTCTTTTTTTTTTTTGATACTTTTTTTTGACATGGAGGCTCAGTCTGTAGCTCAGTATGGCCTAGAACTCATGGCAATCCTCCTGCTTCTGCCATTTAAGTTCTGTCTGTGCTCAAACTCATGATGTTCTTCCTGCTTCGGATTCCTGAGTGCTAAGACTATAGGCATAAGCCACCATACATGACTTATACTTTTTTTAAAATCCCATTTCTGACAAGAAAATGTGTTACTATTCATATTTTTTGACCACACAATCTGAATCCTGTGGACTGGAAATTGTATACATAGAGAAAACACTGGCTTTGCTGGGATGAAGGAAATATTCTCTTTGCAGATATACCCTAGACACCAGCATCCAGTCAGTGAAAAGATATAAGGGGCAGTCGAAATCAGCAAACCTGAGGAAGTCCAACTGGATTGTCCAAACTCAGGGACCAGGCAGAAAGCATCAAGGCTACCAAGCAAGGGAAGTATGGAGAAGAGCATGTCCTGTAGGTTTCAGGAAGGACACATGTATTAATTGTATATGTTAGGTCTCCTCTCCCTCCCTTTTCCTTCCCCTGTGTGTGTTTATTCATGTGTGAGTTTGTGTGTATATGATTGTGTAATGCCTTTGTGTGTGTGTGTACTCAGTCTGTATTATGTTGCTTGTCTGTGCATTTTCAGGGTTGACGTCTTGATATTTGATAACCAGTTGGTGTGCTCTTCCATTGGGAAGACTATTTCTTCTGCTCCCAGCTTTCCTCAGTTGACTGCAGCTCTTTGTGTAGGGTTGAAGCCTTGTGGGCTTTTCTCTATCCACTTTGGCATATTCATTTCCACCTTATTTTTTGAAAAATGCTATTTCCCATTATACTTGGAGTTTGTGGTGCTTGGCTAATTTAGCTGACCAGCAAGCCCATTTCCTGTTTCCTTCACCACAGGCTGAGTTCAATGGCATGTCCCAGAACATTTAAAAAAAAAAAAACATGGTGCTAGATATTTGAACTCAAGTCTTCAAGCTTATGCATCATATATTTTACCACTGAGCCATCTCTCCAGCTTCCACTTTGTCTCTTGAGAGACTGTGAGTCTCTTACTGGGACCCAGTGTTTGTAGATTAGGCTCCACTGGGTGCTCATGGAGCTTTAAAGAACCATCTGTTTCCACCTGCCCAGCATCAAAATTACAAATACAGTTTCCATACTCTACTTTTCACATGGGTTCTGGAAACTGAACCCAGGTTCTCTTGGTTGGGTAGGAAGCATTTACCCCTAGACAAGGTATTCTTTGAGGCTAGTTTTGGTTTTTGTTTGTTTTCCTGTTTAAACCATTTATTCACATTACATCCTGATTGCACCACCCCTCTTTTTCTCCCAGTCCCCCACACACATACCATACTGCTTCTGCCATTTTTCCCTCTTCTTCTCCTCAAATAAGCAGGAAGTTCCCCCATGGGTACCAACCCATCCTGGCACAATAAGTTGCTGCAAGACTAGGCACATCCTCTCCCATTGAGGCCAGACAAGACAGCCCGGTTAGGGCAACAAGATCCAAAGGCAGGCAACTGAGTCAGAGAGGGCTTCCTCTCCGGCTGTTGAGGGTAGTTTTGTAGTGGTGTTCATGCATATTGAATGGATTAACACCTCAAAAATCTGATGGAAGACAACACACTCTTTCACTTCATCTGCAGAAAAACATCACTGAGTTAAACGAGCTCTGAAGGCACACCTAGGTCAGACATGCCCAGAGTTGGCAAGTTTAAAAAGCAATATTCCCTTAGGAATACTAAGGAGCAAGCAAATTCCCTTTCTAGGGTATTTTTCTCTCTTAGGAATGACTGTGAATTTCTGAGATGCAAGGATACCACTTTGATTACATCAGAAGCTGCACTGGCAACATTACCAGAATTTGAGGTTCATACTGCTTGCTTATCTCCTGCAGACCTAGGAGAGATTAACCTGTGAGAGGATACAAGCTTATTAAAACTACACTAAAAGAAGACAGAGATGATTTTATTCTCAAATCTACCTCATGGGGCTTTAGGGTACAGACAGCTTTTAAGGGGGAAAAGGCGGGGAATACTGAGAGACAATGAGTAGGAAGTCCATGAACCGGGCAGGGCCTTCCTCACCCAGAGGTGTGTCTTCTTTCCTCTTCTCTGGCAGGAATCTAACAATGGAAGTTGCTCTCCAGCATCTACTAGGCAGAATTTGAGGAAAGGCTTCTATTCAGAACAAAGCATCAGGGTAGGACAGAAAGCACACGGCACAAGGCAAAAATGAAAGGAGTAATTAAGAGTTTCAAAAGAACTCCCATTATGATTTCTCTTTTGTTTTCTACATGCTTCATTTTTGAGGGATTTGAACTGTATCATTTGCCTGATCAATTATGCTGGATTGCTGGATAGACTCATTAAGAGTTCCTGAAGTATACAGTGAGAAAAGGAGCCATATGCCTGTGCCTGAAAGAAACACCAAGTGTTAAATACAAGTAGGAGCCAAGGTTAGACATAGACAATATTTAATGTTTCCACTAGAGGAAGGATAGCACCATGTATATGATTTGTTTGTTTTTTTTTTCCAATAATCCCCAGCTTGACAATTTCCTTTGTCTATGAGGAACTATTTTGCTGACGCCATCACTGAATGATTCTGTGCCCTTCATGGTGGGGAATGTAAAGGAATGCATGTCCTGTCGTCATTCTGTTCCCATGTAGCACGGAGCAGTAGTATAAGGAAAAGGCCATTCTTATGCCAATTTAAGCAACACAGGACATTTAGAAAGAGTGACTTTTGGTCTAAGTTTATCTGAGTCCATGGTTAAAATGGCAGTTAGCTAGAATCCTATAGCAGAAGCTGTGCTTGTATGAAATTGTGACAGGCCATCGTTATAAACGTTTGATCACTTTGGGAAAAAGCTAGCTCTGTCAGAAAGGTTACTTTATTTGTACTGTGATCCATTACAGTACATCATTACATTTATCATATATTTAACAAAGTGCAAAAACAGGTAGAAAGTTGTGATTAGGACCATTTCAAAAGTTCCAAAATAGTTTTTATTAGAATTTTATTTCTTATATTTTAGTAATACAGAATAGCAAGAATTTCATATTAATAATTAAACTGAAAAAATTTAAAAATAATTATACTACAGTTGCTTACAACAGCAGCATCTTTAGAGTTCATTAGGTACATGCCACAGCACCACATAGATTTGAATAAAGATAGTTAAGAATTGCTGCTTATTTACCAATGAAAAATGCACATACAGAAATAATCACATCTTGTTTTTATTTAATTAAATTTTTGGTATACAAAATAATAGCTTCACAGTACAAAAATGTTTTGTTTGTATGTGCATGTGTTCACATGCATGTATGAGGATGTATGTGGAAGTCAGTGGTCAGCCTGGGGTGTTGTTACTCATGGGCCATCCACCCTGTTTTTGAGAGTCTGTTACTGGCCCCTTCAATATAGTAAGTTAGGCTGGTTTGCTATTGGGTCACAGGGATCCTCCTGTCTTTGCCTATCCAGACCTAAAATTACAGGCATACTCTATCACCTCCACCACTTTTTAATGGGTGCTGGGAATCAAACTCAGGTACTTTTGCCTATATGGTAAACACTTTACCCACTGAGCAATATCCCTAGTACTCATCATGACATTTGTATACACACACACACACACACACACACACACACACACGCTCATGCACGCGCACGCAGGTATGTATTTTGTCTTATTTACCTCCATCCATTACTAACTACATCTTTTTTTTCACATCTCCTCTCCCACTGTTTGACTTCTACCCTTCAAATAGTTCCCTTTCTGTTTCATATTATACATACATATTTAAAATTAGATTTCACACTTGAATGAGAATGCAATATTTGAGACGATCACATATAAAGTCTACATTGTAATATGACTTAGTATTTAGGTTTTAGAAATAGGAAAATTGAGAGAACATCTTCATAATAGACTGCATAATACATATCTTACATTAAAATAATTTTATTTGGTTTTTTAAAGACCTATTTATTTATTTTCATTTTATGTGTATATGTGTGTGCCCAAGTATATTTATGTGTGCCACATGCATGAAGGTACTTGTGGAGGCCAGAAGAGGGTGTGGATCCCCTGTGTCTATAATTACAGGTGGTTGTGAGATGCCCAACATCGGTGCTGAGACTCAAACCCAGACCCTGCGCAAGAGGAGACAATTTTCTTGTTACAGTAGAAGAAAAACTCCTCTGGTTAAGAGAATGGAAGTTCTGGCTTGAGTGGAGACCATTCCAGCTGGGTTGAGTCAATCATTTGGTTAAGAGGCAACCTCTAGCAAGGCAGTCGTACCACAAGCGATGCTAAAGAGATAGACTGAATGATTAGTACTTCAGTGAGATACTGTAATTTTGCTTCCCAGAATTCTCACACCTAGTAGCTTACAGGGTTGCAGCCATGGAACTTTATAAGTCTGCCCATGAAATGTGCATCTTCTTTAATGTTTCCCTTTTCTAAGCATCCTTCCCTTAATGCTTTGGGTCTCCCAAGACTTTGGGCTTCCTTACTCTTTATCTATAGTCTCCTTCACAATCATGTGGCTGTCCTTCATGTCTCTGATCTCCTTGCCAACTTGAATGGCATAGCTTTCTTTCATAATTTCTCTCCTCCAACCTCCTCTGAGCAGCTACTGAGATGTACAGCTTTCCTGTGGTGTCGTTAAAAAAAAAACTCTAAATAAAATTGTCCCTGAACTTCTGTTTGATCCCATTCTTTAATTCTTTATTACTGGATTAAGAACCCCAAGAGGGGACCCCATTTTCCCCTGTATGACTTTTAAAGTGTGACTCACCACTCCAGCCTACATTAACATCTTAATTTAAAACATTTTGGGAATGTAGAAGAATAAAGCAGAACTTTTCTTTTAGAGATTTACAGGAATGCAAGTCATGCTATTGAAAATGACTATGACAATGTATATTGTGTTTAGTAACCCAGCAAGCCAATGACAGCTGTTTTATAGCATGTTCAAACAATCATGATACACAGTATTATATTAGAATGATCAGGCTTTTAAATTTTCAAAAACTTAAATCCGTAAAACAACAGTGGCTTATTTAACCAAAGTTATAAAGTAAACCTCATTTTAAAGCACTTAAAAGGGTAAATGCCTAAAAAACCTTTAATTTTTAAAGACTTAATTATCCTAAGAAGGAAAAACTCTAAAAGCAGAAAATTTTCTTTATATACAAAATCTTTTTTCTTTAAAACTGTTTCTTTTCTATATTGTATTAAGAGAAGTTCAGTATTTTAAGAAAATCTGATTGTTTTAAACATAAAGAATTAGATTCTTACATGAAAAATATTCTTAACAAAAAAGAAAAACCTAAATAAATTAGATTCTGGTTTGATGACTGTATAGTAAAACTTAATTATAAAAAACTTTATTAATTTTAAGATTATAGTCAATTTACATATCAATTCTCTCTCATGATGGCTCCGGGGTTGAGTCTTTGCTATCCTTCCAGAAGCCCCACCATAAATATCAGGTAGGACACAATTGCCTGTAAGTCTACTTCCAGATAGTCTGACATCCTCTGGCCTATGGCCACACACATAGCATGCATACAGACACTCAGGTAGACTCACAAATGAAAATAAATCTTAAAAAAAAATATCCTCTGTCATAAGACTTCTCATAAAGTTGTCCTTCAAATATTTATGTTTTTTTCACTGGCTTACAAAATGTGTAGCTTGCTTAGTAGATCTTCAGCTGTAGCAAAGTCAGTCTTTGATTGTTTACATGAAGATGTCATCCAAGAAATAAGAAACCACATCTTTAAAAAATAATCACCTCTTTCTTTCCATCTGTATTAAGCTTGGGATAAGAAAAAGTAAAACCAAAGAAAATTAGATTGGTTCAAGAATGTATTTGTTTAAGAATTCTGGTAATAATTAAACAATATTTAATTATAAATTCTGTAGGATTCAGTTTACAGACACGCTATGTAATTTATATATTTGCAGGTGTCTAAATATTTGTTGACTAATTTCATCTATTCATATCATACTTTAGATAAACAATGGATATCATTTCTAGATGCACACACTGTGTATTCATAAGAACAAAACATATGTAGGAAGGGGGTTTTATCTTATCTTTCTAGACTGTCCCACAAAATATTTTTTAATTACACCTTAGAGAATCTAACCAATAACTAGATAGGAAAAAAAACTAGATAGGAAACCAAAGTGCTCCTCCTATTTCAGGGAGGCAAGCAACTTCTTTTAGCATTTATTAATACTATTGGCATCTGGTTGCCTAAATAAACATGTTTTCTAACAGGCTCAGTTAAGTCACTGCTATTCATTGTACTTGCAATAATTTTTCCATTCATGGGTGTTTATAGTGACACAGAAAGATATGTTCTCAAAATTGACTGCTAACAAAAGTAGATGGTGATTATTTCACTCTTCAAATATCAAGTTTGTTGTCCTTATACAAATTAGAGACTTTAGTATATGTTATATTGATGTAGAAATATGATTTTTCAAATTTTTATTAGTTTTTTGCAAGTTTCACATCATATTACCCCAGTGTCATTCAACTCCCTGTTCCTTCACACCTTGTAGCCTTCCGCCAAAAGAAAATAAAAACAACAAAAATAAACTAAACATTAAAATATCTTGCTGTGGAAGCTGTAGTGTGTCACAGTGTGTCCTACAGTATATCCCTCTGTCCACACATCTTTGCTTGCAAATGTTTATTGCAATGAGTCATTGGTTTGGTTTGAGGCTTCTGGCTTTTCTTACACCATCAATATTGGCTCCTCACCTGGTTTTCTCCTAGTTATCCTGTTGTTGTCCTGTGTCATGGAGACCCTACAGCTTTGTGTTAGAAAAACCAGCCTTTTCACACTTTACAACAGTTCATAGATGATGTCGTAGATTTGGGGGTGGGGGAGATAAAAAACTGCCCTGGATCTGGGTCTGGGGGGGGGTAACTGAACTGGTCAGCCCACAGCTTCTCCCACATCTTCACCATCAGGGCAAGCTCTCCAGCACTGCTCAGGCTGGGCCACCTAATGAAACCTGTAGCCAGTAAGGGACAGGACAAGCTCACCAGCTCTCATGATCTAGGAGGAGAGGTCAGCTCTCCCAACTGCCACAGGTGGTAAGAGGAGAGTGGGGAGAGAGAAGTACAATCTTTAATCATGTTCCAAACATATTTCTTAATCTTGATTACTTTTAAGTTATAATATGTTATATGAAAATGTACTTTTCGTAAATTATTTATTTTCAGATATGTAATAATCCTTTCAAAACAACTATTCTCAAACTCATTCAAAGACTAGATATCTCATATCCGTACATTAAGATGTTTTTTATGTGTTTATAATTTAAGAAACATGTTGAGTATAGGCAAATTTCTTATCTTATCTTTTCATGTATTTTAAGAAGAGTACTTGAACTCTTGGCAAATGTTTTAGTATTTTAACTTCAGAATGACTTGGGCATTTTACTTCTATTATATTCAGTGATAAACACTTATCGTATCTTATGTTTATTCACTTCACTTTTCAAATAGTTTTTTTTTTAGATTACTCATAAAATTTAAGAAGCTAGACAATTACAATCAATGCCTGAGGAAAGTTTTTGCCAAAGAAAATCTCTAAATTTCATAGTACTTGAGACATTGCAAACTAAATGTCATAGTAGAAAGAAAAACCAGATGGAGAGAGAGCTCAAAACCCTTATCAAACAAAATACATATCAATTTATTCATGTAAAGCTGAAAAGTGAATTTATCAGAGAAAAGGAGCTCAACGAAGTCTAAATAAATAAATATATAAACAAAACAACCATGATTAGCCCAGTCAATTATTTGTAGAAATTCTAGGGAATCATTTTAATTAAATTCTGCCTGGTGCTGCCTTCATTTGTTTTAAAGTCAGTAAGATACCATTTAAATAGCATACAAACATAAACAGGCATGCATATACATGGTTACATCAAACAATACAAATACAATACAGAGTCTTTATTGATTCCATTTAGATTTATCATTTTCCAGTTTTTAAAATGTTTTCTTTCCTTTAGAACACTATTTGGTTATCTCCTGAACAACTTTTAATTTCCAAATGCAGGGCTCTTGATGAAAACAAAACGTAAATTTGCATCTCAAAGATGCTGATTTACGAGGTCCCATTTATTGATTGTTGCTCTTAGAACCTGTACTGTTGGTGTTCTGTTCAGGAAGTTGTTTCTTGTACCATTGTGAGTTCTAAGGTCTTCCCCACTTTTTCTTCTAACTGATTTAATGTGTCTGGTTTTATGTTGAGGTCTTTGATCCACTTGGACTTTAGTTTTGTGCAAGGTGATAAGTATGGATCTATTTACATTTTTCTACATGTAGATATCCAGTTAGACCAGCACCATTTGTTGAAGATGCTGTCTTTTTCCATTGTATGGTTTTGACATCTTTGTTAAAGATCAGGTGTCCAGAAGTGTGTGGGTTTATTTCTGGGTCTTCTGTTTGGTTCCATTGATCCACCATTCTGTTTCTATGCCAGTACCATGCAGTTTTTATTACTGTTATTTTATAGTACAGCTTAAGATCAGGGATGGAGATAACCTCCAGAAGATGTAAGTGTTTGTTTTTAGGCAGCCTGCTTCTGGGTTACCTAACAATCTATGATGTCATCATGTGTCCATATATTACTGGAAACTGTGATGTCTGAACAGAAAATAGTTTACTAATTTACTAAAAATTGCTGGAATAGCAAAGGACACCTAGAAGTTACATATGAAATGGGACAAGTAATATATTCTCAAGAAAATTTCCATGACTAAGAACTACCTTGTTTCTTTTTTAAAATTGTTTCCCTCCAAAAGTGATGTTTTAAAGAAGCAATCTGTGCCAACGCTTTACTGTGAAAGCCTCAAGAAAGGCATTATTAGCATGCTCCTTGTTATAGATGAGGCAAAACTGGGTCTTACTCATTCCTACCTCAGTCCCAAGTCATCTTTTTGGAATGGGAATCTGTGACAGAATATGGATTCAAGTTGTGTGCTCACTAGTCTTTAGTATAGCCATCAGCAAGGAAATGTGGGGGGATGGTGATGTCTGTCATAAGGGTGGTAAACAGAGGGCTAAATAGTTTGCTCTTGGCTGTCAAGGTACTTATTTAAGGACTGAGAATCAGCAGGGCAGAGTGGATTGAAGTCCTGCCTGTGAGTTGAATTGCTTTAGTTTACATGTTGCTCAGTGACATTGAGGGTGTTATCTATTGTCTCTAGGGAATATAATGAAAACTGCAAAATTAGGACAGCTTCTTCCTCACAAGTTATAGTGAGGGTTGCCTGGCTGCATGTGTTTTACTTATTATCTGACCTATGAGTATCATTTGGAGAAAATAGGCTGGCACTAACAGTTAGTCTCCTTTCTTTCTCCTTTCATTCTTCCTTCTTTCTCCTTTATCTATTTATTGAGGTAACATTTGAACTTCCAAGTCTCACAGACTTATGCTTGAAAGTTCATTCTATGTAGCCTTGAGTAGACCTCCCTCCTCTCTAAAACTTGTGTGCATAAAGGATAGACTTCCTTCAAATGTTTCCTCCCAAGCCTCATTTCCTATGTAGCACTTTCCTGTAATTTGTATAGTTCTTCTATTTCTAGTTCATATGACAATCGATTGTAATTCCATCTGCTTTACAAGCTAAGCCCTGAGGTCCTGGCAGACAGGATTGCTTGTTTATGTTTGTATCTGTAGTGCCTCTTATGTTGTCTGGCCCAGAATTTACATTTAATAAGTCCTTGTTGAACTGTTAGTACTATGCTGTAATTATTTTTCTAGGTCTGTCTTTCTCATTAAGCTGTGAGCTTCTGGAGGGCAGATATTTTATTTGTCTCAGTATCTGCCACACATAGCAGGGGTTTGGCTTAGTTAGATGAATAGCTAATAGGGTGGGGAAATGAAGAAAAAATTAATGAAGAAATGGGAGACTGGTGATTAAGAAAGTTTATTTTTTTTGTCTTTTATAGTATTCTACAATATTTTTATTGATTGTTTGAAATTTTCATATAATGTATTTTGAACATATTCACACATAGCCAATTCCTCCCTCATAAGTCCACCTTATCTTCCTACTTATTCCTGCCTACTTACCAACCTGACTTCCTGTCCTTATTTCTTTCTTTATTCATTGATTGCTTTATTTATTTAATATTCTTCACTCATATATTACATCCTTATTGTAATTTCCTCTCCATCCCCTCACCTCAGTCTCTGGCCAGCCAACTTTACATTTCTCCAGATCCACACCCCCTCTACCTGTCCTTGGAGCATAGCAGGACTCCCAGGGACATCAACCAAAGGCCTCATAACCAGCTATATTAAGACCAGGCACATACCATCACAGCAAGGCTGCACAAAGCAACCCAGTAAGGGGACAACTGTCCCATAAATAGGTAAAAGTGTCAGGGACAGCCCCCGTTCCCATTGTTAAAATTTCTACAAGAATGGCAAGCTACTCAGCCACAACATACATGCAGAGGACCCGACCTAGGTCAGACCAATGCAGATTCCCTGATTGCTACAAGTTCCCATGAGTCCTGGTCAGTTGATTCTGTGGGCTGTGTTCTCCTGGTGTCCCTGATTCCTCTGGTTCCTCTGATCCTTACCCTTCCTACTCTTCTTCTGTAGGAGTCCCTGAGCTCCACCTAATGTTTGCTGTGGGATTCTGCATCTGCTCTCATCAGTTGTTTAATGAAGTTTCTCTGTCTCTCTGATAACAATTATCTAGCCTCCAGTCCGAGAATACTCTGCAGGAAGGACAACCTGTGGCTGGGTTGGTGTCTGAGTCCTTTGAGGCATTGCCTTGTTACAAAAGATGACCAGTTCATACTCCATGTCCCGTATTACTAGGAGTCTTTGCTAGAATTACGCTCACAAATCCCATGGAGTTAAGGAAGTTTCTTATAAATTCACTGTTAAAGATGTAGTTGTGTGGGTAAGGGTTGGTCCATTTGCTGATTCTCCTTTTCAACTCTGTTCTAGGATGTAACATGGCTGGATACCTTTTTGCTGCTAGCCTTCCCTTCTTTAGCCTTCTTGAGGGCAGACTATTTCATATTTCTCATGCTTTTCTGACTTCTTTTTGTTCTGCTTTTCTCATTGCTTTCCCTTCTATTCTCAGTACTTGCTCCCTCTTCCATGTGGAGCAGTCCATTGAGCAGAAAACCTTGTTTGGACCTAAAATTTGGTTCTGCCTTCTTTCGTGGGGAAAATCTGATTCTTAAGGCTTCTTTCTGTAGAGGTGGCTGTATAAATGACTCTCAAATCTCTGTCTAGCTTTGATATTTTATCTGAGCTTTAAGTCTGTAGCTTCAGCTTTCTGCTATACATTAAATATGTTTGTTTGGTGGGCTTCCTGATCTTCATATCTAAAAATTTGTATCTTTTTCAATCACAAATGACTTTTTTCTCCATATTATATGTTCTCATTAGAAGTCATGTCTTTTTTCTTTCTTTTTCTGATACAGTAATTGTACCTTTTTTTGAGACAAAACCTCATGACTCCTCCACTGCCCTCAATTTTGCTATAGTTAAGAATGATCTTGAACATAGCACAGCGTCATTAATAGTATCAGGGCCTGGCTCTCTACTGTGGGGTGGGTCTCTTAGGCAAAAGATGGAAGGACCTGGAGGGGATAGGAACCTCATAAGAAGACCAACAGAGACAACTAACCTAGATACACGGGGACTTACAGAGACAGAGACATGCATGGTCTGAACCTACGCCCCCTGTGCATGGGCAGCTTGGTCTTCATGTTGCTCACCTGGGGAGTGGAGGTAGTGGGCTTTTTCCAACATGGACTCTATTGCCTGCTCTTGGATCACTTCTCCCTGGCAGCACTGCCTTGCCTGGCCTGAGGGGATGAAGATATTCTCAGTCCTTATATGACTAGATGTGCTGGGGAGGGTGGATGCAGAGGAGGGGGGTGGCCTTTTCTTGGGGAAATGAGAGAGAGGAAGGAGAAAGAAGAGGAAGAGGGGTACTGGAAATAGGGGAGGGAGGAGCATCCTTGGAATATAAAGTAAATAAACTTAAATAAAAATATAATGATCTTATGTGTCTCATAACCACTTATGAGTGAGTATATGCCCTGTGTGTCTTTCTGCTTCTGAAATACTTCACTCAGGATGATGTTTTCTAGTTCCCACCATTTACCTGCAAATTTCATGATTTCCTTGTTTATTGCTGAGTAATATTCCATTGTGTAGATGTACCACAATTTCTGTATCCATTCCTCAGTTGAGGAACATCTGGGTTGTTTCCAGCTTCTGGCTATTACAAATAAAGCTGCTACAAACATGGTTAAGCAAGTGTCCTTGTTGTATACTTGAGCGTCTTTTCTATATATGCCTAGTTGTGGTATAGCTGGATCTTGAAGAAGTGTTATTCCTAATTGTCTGAGAAAGCACCAGATTGATTTCCAGAGTAGTTGTACAAGTTTATATTCCCACCAGCAGTGGAGGAGGGTTCCCCTTTCTCCACATCCTTTCCAGCATGTATTGTCACTTGGCTTTTTGATCTTATCCATTCTGATGGGTGTAAGGTGAAATTTCATGGTCATTTTGATTTGCATTTCCCTGATGATTAAGAACGCTGAACATTTCTTTAAGTGTTTTTTGGCCATTGGATGTTCCTCTATTGAGAATTCTCTGTTTAGCTCTGTACCTCATTTTTCAATTCTGTACACATAAAGAAACTAATTAAGAAGGAGGACTCTGGCTAAGATGCTCAATCCCTATTCAGAAAAGCCAAAGAGGATGGATATCAGAAGAGGGAGAAAACAGGGAACAAGACAGGAGCCTGCCACAGAGGGCCTCTGAAAGACTCTACCCTGCAGGGTATCAAAGCAAATGCTGAGAATTATGGCCAACCTTTGGTCAGAGTGCAGGGAATCTTATGAAAGAAGTGGGAAATAGTAAGACCTGGAGAGGACAGGAGCTCTACAAGGAGAGCAACAGAACAAAAAAAATCTGGGCACAGGGGTCTTTTCTGCGACTGATACTCCAACCAAGGACCATTCATGGAGATAACCTAGAACTCCTGCACAGATGAAGCCCATGGCAGTTCAGTGTCCAAGTGGGTTCCATAGTAATGGGAACAGAGACTATCTCTGACATGAACTGATTGGCCTGATCTTTGACTGCCTCCCTCTGAGAGGGGAGCAGCCTTACCAGGACACAGAGAAAGACAATGCAGCCAGTCCTGATGAAACCTGATAGGCTAGGGTCAGAAGGAAGGGGAGGAGGACCTTCCCCATCAGTGGACTTGGGGAGGGACATGGGTGGAGAAGGGGGAGGAAGGATGGGATTGGTAGGGGAGGAGGGGGGGAACTACAAGGGTGATACAAAGTGAACAAATTGTAATTAATAAAAATAAAAAAGTAATCATCTTGAGCTCCTGATTTTTCTGACTTTATACTCAAAGGCTAGGATTACAGGTATGCACTATCATGGCTGTTTTTTGTGGTACTGAGAATGAAGCCCAGGGCTTTGCACATGCTGAACAAGCAATCTACCACTTGCCCTACATTCCTAGCCTCTCTGCCTATGTCTGTTTGGAATGCTTTTCAAAGGCTCATACATACACACACATATACACAAACCACACAACACAACACACACACACACACACACACACACACACACACACCACAAAGATATTTAAGGCAATAACACTGCTAAGACAATTTAGCAATGTTTAAAGGTGGGCCTTGGGGAGGTGATTAGATCATAAGGACTCTTATATTGTTAATGGATTCAGGGTTTGATGGGATTCCTGGGAGGTGATGGAGACATTAGGAGGCTGGACCTTATTAGTTCAAGTGAGTAACTGAGGATGATCTCTAGATTGGCATATCTTATTTCTGGACCATTCTCCATGATCTTATTTTTTCCCTGCTTTTTCTCTGCCATTCCTGCAGCAGCTTTTTCCCTCTTTGCCCTCCTATTATGAAATTCTGCCCCAATGAAGACCCACAGATGGATGCAGCAAAGTGCCCATGTCTGGAAACTTCAACTAAGAGCCAAAATAAATCTTTGGTGTTTTAAGTTGATTTTCTCAAGTATGTTTGTCTGAAAGCTGAATCAAAGAATATACATCTTTCTGTTTATCCTATCTATGTACCTATTAACAAACATCTCAAAATGAGTAATTTATAAGTATTACTTAATATCCAATGCATATTCAGAATTTCCTGATTTTTCTTCAAGATGTATATTTTTGTTACCTTACTTAAAATAGAATCCAAACAAGAGACAAATGTGTATTTTTTATATGTTATAACTCAATGCTTTTGAGTTCTCAGAAAATTCAGAACTTTTGTCCCAAAGAAAGTATCATATTCTCAATTTATCTGATTTTTCATGTTGAGTTTTTTCTCTATCACTTTTATTTCTAGTAATTTTTTAGCTGTATGTGGAATCTTTGATTAAACTATTCAAGGTAAATTTGTGGTGTATGGGTGAAAATCTTCCCAGCATCATTTTTTTAAATGTATAATTTATTATAATTTATTCACTTTGTATCCTGGCTGTGGCCCCCTCCCTTGTCTCCTCTCAATCTCACCCTCCCTCTCTCTTCTTCCCCTACGCAGCTCTCCTAGACCACTGATGGAGGAGGTCCTCCTGCCCTTCTATCTGACCCCAGCCTATCAGGTCTCATCAGGACTGGCTGCCTTCCTCTATGGCCTGGCAAGGCTGCACCCCCCAGAGGCAGGTGATCAGAGAACCTGCCACTAAGTTCCTGCTTCCCTTAGGGGAGCCCACTTGCAGACTGAGTCTATGGGCTATATGTGTGCCGAGGTTTTAGGTCCTCTCCATGCATGTTCCTTGGTTATAGTATCAGTCTCTGCCGGGCCCTTAGGGCCCAGCTTTTTTCAGCTCTGTTGCTCTCCTTGTGGAGCTACTGTCCCCTCCAGGTCTTTCTATCTCCCTCTTCTTTCACAAAATTCCATGCACTCTGCCCAAAGTTTGGCTAAGAATTTTTGCCTCTGTCTTGATACCTCAATCAATAGAGTCTTTCAGAGGCCCTCTGTGGTAGGCCCCTGCCCTTTTCCCTGTCTTCTCTTGCTTCCGATGTCTTCACTTTTGACTTTCTGAATGAGGATTGAGCATCTTCCCTAGGGTCTTCCTTGTTGTTTATCTTCTTTTTTAATTAATTAATTTTTAAATTAATTACAGTTTATTTATATTGTATCCCAGCTGTAGCCCCTGCCCTCATCTCCTCCCAATCCCACGCTCATTCTATCTTCCCCTTCCACGTCCCTCCCCAAGTCCGTTGATAGGGGAGGTCATTCTCCCCTTCCATCTGACCCCAGCCTATCAGGACTCATCAGGGAAAGATGCATTATCTTCCTCTGTGGCCTGGTAAAGCTGCTCCCCCCTCATGGGGAGGTGATCAAAGAGCTCCCCTCTCAGGGGGAGGTGATCACTGAGTCCATGTCAGAGTCAGCCCCTGTTCCCTTAATAGGGAACCCACTTGGACACTGAGCTGCCATGGGCTACATCTGTGCAGGAGTTCTATGTTATCTCCATGTATGGTCCTTGGTTGGAGTATTAGTCTCAGAAAAGACCCTTGTGCCCAGATATTTTTGTTCTGTTGCTCTCTTTGTGGAGCTCCTGTCCCATCCAGCTTTTTCTATCTCCAGTTCTTTCATAAGATTCCCTGCCCTCTGCCCACAGTTTGGCTATGAGTCTCAGCATCTGCTTCAATATCCTGCTGGGTACAGTCTTTCAAAGGTCCTCTATGGTAAGCTCCTGTTCTATTCCCTGTTTTCTCCCTCTTCCGATAACCATCCCCTTTGCCTTTCTGAATGAGGAATGATCATCTTAACCAGGGTCCTCCTTCTTAACTTAGGTTTTTTAGGAGTATAAATTTCATTATGTATATCCTATATTATATGCCTAATATCCACTTATGAGTGAGTATATACCGTGTGTGTCTTTCTGTTTGTGGGTAACCTCACTCAGATGATCTTTTCCAGTTCCCACCATTTGCCTGCAACTTCCATGATTTCCTTGTTTTTTATTGCCGAGTAGTATTCCATTGTGTAAATATACCATGATTTTTGTGTCCATTCCTCAGTTGAGGGACATCTAGGTTGTTTCCAGATTTTGGCTATTACTAATAGCGCTGTTACAAACATGGTTGAGCAAATGTCCTTGTTGTGTACTTGAGCATATTTTGGATATATGCCTAGGAGTGGTATAGCTGTATCTTAAGGAAGAACTGTCTTTGAGAATGCATTCAAGTTTATATTCCCACCAGCAACAAAGGAGGCTTCCCCTTTCTCCACATTTCTTCAGCATGTGTTGTCACTTGAGTTTTTTATCTTAGCCATTCTGATGGGTGTTAGGTAAAATCTCAGGGTTGTTTTGATTTGCATCTCCCTGATGACTAAGGACATTGAGTATTTCTGTAAGTGTTTCTCTGCCATTAGATATTCCTCTATTGAGAAAACTCTGTTTAGCTGTGTACCCCGTTTTTTAATTGGATTACTTGGTTTGTTGGTGTTTAACTTCTGAAGTTCTTCACAGCATAATTTTGTAAGTCAGCTCTGCTTGCCTCTTGTTTACTGATACTAGGATTGTTCAGTGGGTTCATATGGTGTCATCTGAAGTCTTCCATCATAGAGGTGCCCTTTCTCCTTTTACCTAATGCTTTTTGCAGCCATTGTGATTATAGCTTTTGCACGTTATTTTATTAAAGATTACAAAAGGCCACTTTTTCTAATTTTGGTATTTCTTCTACATCTATTAGTTCAATTTTTTCTATATAGAAGTTTATTTACTAACCATTCAGTTACCTTAAATGACAGTGTAACCTAAAAGGCAGGATAATTATTTGGTAACTTCCCTTTTAAAATACCGATTTTCAGAGTTGGTATCCTAGCAACCTTCACTAATGGCCAATCAAGCTATTTAAGTATTGCTATGAACTCATGGGATTTTTATATATTTTGTGTGATTTGAGCCACTGTAGCTGTTCCTCATTTTTTATAAAATTTTATCATCATAAGCTAGTGTGAATCATTCCCTGTGAGCTCTTCCTTCATTTGGTCTTGAAAATTTCCTTGAATTTTGGTTTGGCAAGAAGTTTAATACTCATTTTGCACAATTTCAAACCCAGACATGGGGTCAACTGTTCTCTAAAGAACTCTACTTTTCCTAAATTGGAATGGGATCAGATAGTAATACCTCGGGTCTGAGTTTCTTTATGTCTTTTCTTTTCTTTCTTTCTTTTTTTTTTCTTTTTCCAGCCCCGGTATTTTAATTTTTTCTTCACAATTTCTTCATTACATACCCTGATTGATGTCCCCTCCCTCAACTCTGCCAAGTACTGCCCTCCCTTCCTTTTCCCCCAATTCCTTTCCCCTAGTCCACTGAAATAGGGAGTTCTCCTCCTCTGCCATCTGGCCCTAGCTTGTTAAGTCTCATCAGAACTGCCTGGATTCTCTTCCTCCATGGACTGGCAAAGCTGCATCCTCAGGAGTAAGTGATCAAATGACTTCATGATAGCGGCAACCCTTGCTCCCCTCACTCGGATATCCACATGGAGACTGAGCTGCCAATCAGCCGCACCTGAACAGGAGGTCTGGGTCCACACATGCATGGTGGTCAGTTGGTGCATCAGTCTCTGCGGGACCCCCCTGGGTTCAGATCTTTTAGCTTTGTTGGTCTCCCATGGGGATCCTGTCCCCTCCATGTCCCGCTGTTCCCACCCTTCTCTTCTCCATAATGCTCCCTGCATTCTGCCCAAAGTTTGGCCCTGAGTCTCAGCATTTGCTTCAATCCCCTGTTGGGTGAATCCTTTTAGAGGGCCTTCTATAATAGGCTCCCATCTTGTTTTCTCTCTTCCACCACTTCTGGTGTCTATCTTGTTTGCCATTCTGAATGAGATTTAAGCATCCTTCTTAAGGTCCTCCTTAGTGTTCATCTTCTTTAGGTATGTAGATGGCTATCCTATATTATACGGCTAGTATCCACTTATAAATCCGTCTATGCCATGCCTGTTTTTCTGTTTCTGGGTTACCTCACTCATGATCTCTTCTAGTTCCATAATTTGCTTGTAAATTTCATGATTTCCTTGTTTTTAATAGCTGAGTAGTAGTCCATTGTGTAAATGAACCACAATTTCTGTATCGATTCCTCCATTGTGGGGAATCTAGGTTGCTTCCAGATTCTGACTATTACAAATAAAGCTGCTATGAACATAGTTGAGCAAATGTCCTTATTGAATGGTGGGACATCTTTTGGGCATATGTACAAGATTGCCCTCCCACCAACAATGGAAGAGGGTTCCCCTTTATCCACATCCTCTCCAGCATGTGTTGTCACTTGAGATTTGGATCTTAGCCATTCTGATAGGTTTAAGAAGGAATCTCAGAGTTGTTTTGATTTGCATTTCCCTGATGACTAAGGATGCTGAGCATTTATTTAAGTGTTTCTCTGCCATCAAATTCCTCTGTTGAGAATTCTTAGCTTAGCTCTGTACCTCATTTTTAATTGTATTATTTGGTTTGTTGGTGTCTAATTTCTTGAGTTCTTTATATATTCTGGATATTAACCTTTTATTGGATGTAGGGTTGTTCAAATCTTTTCCCAGTCTGTAGGCTATCATTTTTGTTCTGTTCACAATGTCCTTTGCTTTACAGAAGCTTTTCAGCTTCACGAGGTCCCTTTATTAATTGTAGATCTTAGAGCCTGTGCTATTGATGTTCTGTTCAGGAAGTTGTTTCCTGTGCCAATGAATTTGAAGCTTATCCCCACTTTTTCTTCCAACAGATTTAGCTTGTTTAATTTTATGTTGAGCTCTTTGATCCACTTGGAATTTAATTTCATGCAGTGTGATAGATCTGGGTTTATTTGCATTTTTCTACATGTGGACTTCCAGTTA
Source organism: Psammomys obesus (assembly GCF_907164565.1). NCBI lineage: Eukaryota > Metazoa > Chordata > Mammalia > Rodentia > Muridae > Psammomys > Psammomys obesus. The sequence continues at coordinate 2,897,260 of NW_026590715.1, read as the reverse complement.
GACTAGCACCATTTGTTGAAGATGGTATTTTTTTCCCACTATATGGTTTTGGCATCTTTGTAAAAAATCAGGTGTCCATAAGTGTGTGGGTTTGTTTCTGGGTCCTCTATTAACATCCACCAGCAAGAAACACTTGCTTGTACCATGCAGCTTTCATTACTATTGCTCTATAGTACTGCTTGATGTCAGGGATGGAGATACCTCCAGAAGATTTTTTATTATACAGGATTGTTTTAGCTATTCTGTGTTTCTTGTTATTCCATATGAAGTTGAGAATTTTTTCAAAATCTGTAAGAATTGTGTTGGTAATTTGATGAGAATTTCATTGAATCTGTAGATTGCTTTTGGTAAAATGGTCATTTTACTATGTTAATCCTACCAAGCTGTGAACATGGGAGATCTTTCCATCTTCTGATATCTTCTATTTCTTTCTTCGGAGACTTGAAGTTTTTTTCATACAAGTCTTTGACTTGCTTGGTTAGAGTTACACCAAGTTATTTTATGTCTTTTGTGGCTATTGTGAAGGGTGTTGTTTCCTTAAATTCTTTGAGTCCATTTGTCTTTTGTATATAGGAAGGCTACTGATTTTTTTTTAGTTAATTTTGTATCCTGACACTTTGCTGAAGGTGTTTATCAGCTGTAGGAGTTTCCTGGTAGAATTTTTGGGGATTATTCATGTATACTATCATATCATCTGCAAATAGTGATACTTTGACTTCTTCCTTTCTGCTTTGAATCCCCTTGATTTCCTTTAATAGTCTTATTGCTCTTGCAAGGACTTCAGAAATATGTTGAAGAGATATGGAGAGAGTGGGTGTTAAAAATCATGAGGCTGGTTAACCGATATTCTCTGCAAGAAGTTTATTAGCAGGGAGGGAAGGGGGGAGCAGGACATGGAGAGAGAGAGAGAGAAAAGGGAAGGGGAAAGGGGGGCACCCCGAGAGAGAGAGGGAGAAAGAGAGAATGTAAGGGTGTAAGAGAGAGAGAGAGTAAGAGAGTGTAAGAGTGTAAGAGAGAGAAAGAGAGAGAGTATAAGAGAGAAACCACATGTCAGGGTTAGCCCTTTAAGGGGTAAACTGACCATACCTTCCAGGTGTGGCCACCTGGCTGGTGACACATGATGACATCATAAGTTGCTGGGTAACCCAGGAGCAGGTTGTGTTCCAAAATACTAACAGTGGGCAGCCTTGTGTTGTCCCTGATTTCAGTGGAATTGATTTAAGTTTCTCTCTGTTTAGACTTGTTGTATATTGCCTTTACTATGTTTAGATATGTGCCTTGTATCCCTGATCTCTCCAGGACTTTAAATATGAATGTATGTTGGATTTTATCAAATGCTTTTTCAGCATCTAAAGAAATGATCTTTTTTTTTCTTTCAGTTTGTATATATGGTGGATTACAGGATGGATTTCTGTATATTGAACCACCCCTGCATACCTGGGATGAAGCCTACTTGGTCATAGTGGATGATATATTTGTTGTGTTCTTGGATTTGGTTTGTGAGTACTTTGTTGATTATTTTTGCATCAATGTTCATAACGAAGATTGGCCTGACTTTCTATTTCTTTGTTGGGTCTTTGTGAGGTTTGTATACCAAAGTGACTGTGGCTTCATAGAATGAGTTTGGTAATGTTCCTTCTGTTTCTATTTTGTGAAAAAGTTTGAAGAGTATTGGTGTTAGCTCTTTTTTTGAAAGTCTGGTAGAATTCTGTGCTGAAACCATCTGGCCCTGGGCTTTTTTTGGATGGGAGACTTTTGATGACTGCTTCTATTTCCTTAGGGGATATAGGACTGTGTAATTTACTTACCTGGTCTTGATTCAGCTTTGATAAATGGAATCTGTCAAGAAAATAGTCCATTTCATTTAGAATTCCAAATTTTCTGACATATAGGCTTTTGAAGTAAGACCTAATGATTGTTTGGATTTTCGCAGTGTCTGCTGTTATACAGATTCTTTTGGACAGTGTCCCTTTGCCTTTTAATTAGTTTGGCTAAGGGTTTGTCTATCTTGTTTTTCTCAAAGAACCAGCTCTTGGTTTTATCAATTATTTAAATTGCTTTCTTTGTTTCTAGTCCCTGATTTTGATTATTTGCAGCTGTCTACTCCTCTTGGGTGTGTCTGCTTTTTTCCCCTTAGGTCTTTCAGGTGAGCTTGCCTGATATGTGTTGAAGTTATTTATGAAGGCACTTAGTGCTATTAACTTTCCTCTTAGCACTGCTTTCATTGTGACCCATAAGTTTGGGTATGTTGTGCCTTCATTTTCGTTGTATTCTAGGAAGTCTTTAATTTCTTTCTTTATTTCTTCCCTGACCCAGCTCTCATTGAGTAGAGAGTTGTTCAGTGTCCATGTGTGTAGGCTTTTTGGTATTTCTGTTGTTGTTGAGGTTCAGCTTTAGTCCATGGTTGTCTGATATGATACAAAGGATTATTTCAATCTTCTTGTATCTGTTGAGTTTTGCTTTGTGAACAACTATATAGACTATTTTGGAGAAGATTCCATGAGGTGCTGAGAAGAAGGTAAATTCTTTTGTGTTTGGTGAAAAGTTCTCTAGATGTCTCTTAGGTCCATTTGATTCATGTCATCTGTTAGTGTCATTGTTTCTTTGTTTAATTTCTGCTTTGTTGACCTGTCCTTTGTTGAGAGTGGGTTGTTGAAGTCTCCCACTATTAATGTGTGGAAATCTAGGTGTGGATTAAGTTTTATTAATGTTTCTTTTTATATATTTTTTTCTTTCGATTTATTTTTTTATTTTTTATTTTTTATTATTAGTTACATTTTATTAACTCTGTATCCCAGCTGTATCCCCCTCTCTCATCCCAACAGGGCAACTCAATCTCTGGTGTTTGGGGGCTCACACTTCTGTCTGGGACAGTGAGTTGCATGCACAGGTGAGTGTCTGGGTTGGCAACTGAGTGCCTGCTGGAGCCCAGGACCTATTGCAAGGGTTGTCTTGGTGACCTGAGGTCAGCCAGCCTCCATTGCTTCCTTTACAGTGGGGTTTTTCTAGACTGGAAGCCCAGTCTCTGGCGTTGTGGGACCCACAGTTCAGTCTGAAATGGTGATCAGAGCATGCAGGCGTGCAGCTCTGGGCTGGCTTCTGAGTGCTATCTCGGACCTGGAACTCTTCTGGAGTTAGCTGGGTATCCTGAGAATGGACCCAATTGCTTCCCACACCGTGGGATATCCTCTCTCCTGGGAAACACAATTGTTGGCGTTTTAGGGCCAAGAGTTTGGTCTATTGGCCACTGTGCAGTCACCTCTGTCCTGCTCCTCAGATACAGTGTCCTCTTGGTGCCACCATCTTGGATCCTCCATGTCTTTCTTTATGGGGAATGACTTAGAAAACTTTGTATCCCAATGGAGAAAAGTGTAACATTTATTTATTTATTTATTTATTTATTTATTTATTTATTTAAATTTATTCACTTTGTATCCCAGCTATAGTCTCTTCCCTTGTCTCCTCCCAGTCCCTCACTCTATGAGGGACTCTCCTCCTATGCCACTCCCCTAATCCACTGTTGGGGAGGTCCTCCTTGCCTTCTATCTGACCCCAGCCTGTCAGGTCTCATCAGAATTGGCTGCATCGTCTTCCTCTGTGGAATGGTAAGGCTGTTTCTACCTCAGGGGGAGGTGATCAAAGAGCCAGCCAATGAGTTCATGTCAGAGACAGCCTGAGTTCCCCTCATTAGGGAAACTACTTGGAAACTGAGCTGCCATGGGCTACATTTGAATAGGGGTTCTAAGTTATCTCCATACATGGTCCTTGGTTCAAGTATCAGTCTCTGCAAAGACCCCTGGACCTAGTTTTTTGGTTCTGTTTGTGTCATTGTGGAGTTCCTGTCCCCTCCAGGTCTTCCTATCTCCCCCTTCTTTCATAAGATTCCCTGCCCTACGCCCAGAGTTTGGTTATGATCCTCATCATCTGCTTTGATACCCTGATCAAATACAGTCTTTAGGAGGACCTCAGTGGTAGTCTCCTGTCCTTTTCCATGTTTTCTCCCACTTCCAATGTCGATCCTGTTTGCCTTTCTGAATGAAGATTGAACAACTTCCCTAGGGTTCTCCTTCTTGCTTAGCTTCTTTAGGAGTACAGATTTTAGTATGTTTATCTTACAATGTATGTCTAATATCCACTTATAAATGAATATACACCATGTGTGTCTTTCTGCTTCTGGGATACCTCACTCAGGATGATCTTTCCTAGTTCCGACCATTTGTCTGAAATTTTCATGATTTCCTTGTTTTTAATAGCTGAGTAGTATGCCATTGTGTAAATGTGTCATAATGTCTGTATCCATTCCTCAGTTAAGGGACATCTGGGTTGTTTTTAGATTCTGGCTATCATGAATAAAGCTGCTACAAACATGGTTGAACAAATTTCCTTGTATACTTGAGCATCTTTTGGACATATGCCTAGAAGTGGTATAGCTGAATCTTGAGGTAGCACTATTCCTAATTGTCTGAGAAAGCTCCAGATTGATTTCCAAATTGGTTGTACAAATTTACATTCCCACTAGCAATGGAGGAGGGTTCCCCTTTCTCCACATCCTTTCCAGCATGTGTTGTCACTTGAGTTTTTGATCTTAGCCATTCTGATGGGTATAAATTGAAATCTCAGAGTAGTTTTGATTTGCCTTTCCATGATGATTAAGGACATTGAGCATTTCTTTAAGTGTTTCTCTGCTATTTGATATTCCTCTATTGAGAATTCTCTATTTAGCTGTGCACCCCATTTTTAATTGGATTACTTGATTTTTGGTGTTCAACTTCATTAGTTCTTTATATATTCTGAATATTAGCCCTCTGTCAGATAGAGGGTTTGTGAAGATCTTTTTGCAGTCTGTAGGTTATGATTTTGTTTGGATGACATTGTCCTTTGCTTTACAAAAGCTTTTCAGTTTCAGGAGGTCTCATTTATTGACTGTAGATCTTAGAGCCTGTGCTGTTGGTGTTCTGTTAAGGAAGTTGTCTCCTGTGCCAATGAGTTCATGGCTCTTCCTCACTTTTTCTTCTAACCAGTTGTTTTCCAAAAAAGAAAAGGTTAATCATATATTGATATTTCAAAGATAAATTTAAGTGTATATATTAGTTTTATTTATTAGCATAAAGTAAAAATATGATATTTGTCAATAGAGTAGAAGGAGCACAAAGGACCCAAATATTAAGAGAGTTCTGCTTTTTCCACCTTTCTACACTGAAACAAATGTGGTATTACTGTGGGTGAATTCAGGGAATCATACAAACCTATTCTTGCCTTGGTCATTAGCCAGGGGTATAGTGATTGCCCCATCATATGTTACAGAACAATGAATGTTATACTGTTTCCTTTCTGTGCTTCTGTTGCTTGCTTTCATCAACCTTGATTTTGTTTGGTTTATTTATTGATATTTTTCCTTACTGCCTCATTAAAATATTTTTAATAATTATTCGTGAATTTTTTTAGAAAGTATTTAGATCACGTTCACCTCCCATTCCACTATCTAATTGTGCCTTGATTAACCTTATATTCCTACCCTCACAACTTCACATCTTTCCTTTTTATATTCCAGTTAGTCTAATTTATGCTCCCATATACTCTGGGTATGGGTCATCCATTGGAAAGTGGTCAACCTACCAGGAACTATATATAGCATTGAAGAGAACTGACTTCCTTTCTCCAGCAGCCATCAACTGCCCATAAATCTTCAGTATAAGGTGACAGATGTCTGAGCTTCTCCATGCTAGAATGTTGATTGGTTTGATATTGTGCAGCCATATACAGTTGCTTTAAATTCATGAGTGCAGCATTCTGATCATATCTAGAAGATATCATTTCCCTTTAGTCTTCCCTGCCTCCTGGACTCACAGTCTTTCTGCCCCATCTTCTGGGATGGTCTGTGAGCCTGGGTTGGGGATCCCCTGTACTTTTGAAGCTTCCACATAAAAAAGTAAAGTAAGACAGAATTTCATATTAAAAAGAATTAGCTGTTGCCAGATACATTAGATTGATGGAGCATAATGGCTCTTGTGCATTGATATTGATTCTGAATTTTTGACAGGCACTTTTCAGGATTACAGTGGTAAACATTGCCTGGGAATCACAGACAAAATGGGAATATAGTCTCCTTTTAAAATGAACTGAAACTCCAAATGGAACTTGTCAAAGGAACTGAATAAGCACATTAGATACACAGTGGCACACGCATTTAATTTTAATGATATATATGATACAGAAATGCCAATCAAATCAACACTGCTTATGTAAACTGAAGTAGAATTTTGCTTTTATTGTTGTTAATATATATTTCAACAATTGATTCAACTTATATACTCCATATATTCCCATAACCACACGGGAAAACTCTTTGGTGATATCTTCCAAAGCTAAATAAATCTCTTGCCTATGACCCAGAAATTCTATTGTGTATGGTCAGCCTTAGCAGACTCAATATTTCCTTTAGAACATTAATTAATTTATGCTGTTTAGACAATAGAAATTACTCAAATGTCTATCACCGGTGAGTACATTATAGTATATTTATACTATGGATTACTCTATAGTAATGAAAGTGAGCAAACTATAGCTAACACACTCTCACGAACTGTGATTTACTCTATCACAGTCACAGCCTCTCACTTACCTTTTCCCCATAACACAGATTAGAACAGTGGAAACAACCCATTATGTTATTTCAGTGGCTGTGCTCTTTCTATGCTCTCTCTTTTATAAATTTTAGTCTCTAACTCAGTTCCCATCTACACCTTCTCCTTCGTCTACATGGTAAATGTATGTATTTGAATTTATGTAACTCCTATTTGCATATGGCTTGGCTTAATTGTGATCCATTATATTAATTCTAAGAAGTGGAATTTTGGTCTTCATGTCTTTACATGCATCTTAAAATAAAAATATGTATATTAGAAATACAATTTTTTAAATTTTTTATTTAAATTTTATTAATTACACTTTATTCATTCTGTATCCCCCCATAAGCCCCTCCCTCCTCTCCCCCAGTTCCACCCTCCCCCCCTTTCTGCATGCATGCCCCTCCCCAAGTCCACTGATGGGAAGGTCCTCCTCTCCTTTTTTCTGATCTTAGTCTATCAGTTCTCATCAGAAGTGGTTGCATTGTCAGGGTTCTAGGTTATCTCCATGAATAGTCCTTGGTTGGAGTATGAGTCTCTGGGAAGTTTCCTGTGTTGAAATTTTCCTGTCCTGTTGCTCTCCTTGTGGAGTTCCTGTCTTCTCTAGCTCTGACTATTTCCCACTTCTTACATAAAATTCCATTCACTCTGCCCTACAGTTGGCCATCAGGCTCAGCATCTGCTTTGACAGTCTGCATGGCAGAGGCTTTCAGAGGCCCTCTGTGGCAGGTTCCGAGGTTGTTTCCTGTTTTCTTCTTCTGGCTTTCAGAGGCCCTCTGTAGCAGGTTCCTAGGTTTTTTCCTGTTTTCTTTTTCTTCTGATGTCCTCCTCTTTGCCTTTCAGGATGGGGATTGAACATTTTAGTTAGGGTCCTCTCTTTTGCTAAGTTTGTTTAGATGTACAGAATTTAGTGGGTTTATTCTATGTTGTATGTTTATATGAGTGAGTATATACCATGTGTGTCGTTTTGCTTCTGGGACAACTCACTCAGGATGATCCTTTCCAGGTCCCACCATTTACCTGCAAATTTCATGATTTCCTTATTTTTCATTGCTGAGTAATACTCCATTGTATAAATGTACCACAGTTTCTGCATCCATTCTTCAGTTGAGGGGCATCTGGGATGTTTCCAGCTTCTGGCTATTACAAATAATGCTGCTACAAATATGGTTGAGCAAATGTCCTTTTTGTGTACTTGAGCCTCTTTTGGATATATACCTAGGAGTGGTATGGCTGGGTCTTGAGGAAGCGCTATTCCTAGTTGTCTGAGAAAGCACCAGATTGCTTTCCAGAGTGGTTGTACAAGTTTACATTCCCACCAGCAGTGGAGAAGGGTTCCCCTTTCTCCACAACCTCTGCAGCATGTGTTGTCACTTGAGTTTTTGATCTTGGCCATTCTCATGGGTGTAAGGTGAAATCTCAGGGTTGTTTTGATTTGCATTTCCCTAATGGCTAATGAGGTTGAGCATTTATTTAAGTGCTTCTCTGCCATTCGATATTCCTCTACAGAGAATTCTCTGTTTAGCTCTGTTCCCCATTTTTTAAGTGGATTACTTGGTTTGTTGCTTTTCAGCTTCTTTAGTTCTTTATATATACTGGATATGAGTCCTCTGTCAGATAAAGGGTTGGTGATGATTCTTTCCCAATCTGTAGGCAGTCGCTTTGTTTTGATGATGGTGTCCTTTGCTTTACAGAAGTTTTTCAGTTTCATGAGGTCCCATTTATTGATTGTTGCTCTTAGAGCCTGTGCTGTTGGTGTTCTGTTCAGGAAGTTTTCTCCTGTACCAATGAGTTTTAGGGTATTCCCCACTTTTTTTTCTGGCCGATTTAATGTGTCTGGTTTTATGTTGAGGTCTTTGATCCACTTGGACTTCAGTTTTGTGCAGGGTGATAAGTATGGATCTATTTTCATTTTTCTGCATGTAGACTTCCAGTTGGACCACCACCATTTGTTCAAGGTGCTATCTTTTTTCCATTGTATGGTTTTGGCATCTTTGTCAAATATCAGGTGTCCATAAGTGTGTGGGTTTATTTCTGGGTCTTCTGTTTGGTTCCATTGATCCACCATTCTGTTTCTATGTCAGTACCATGCAGTTTTTATAACTGTTGCTCTATAGTACACCTTGAGATCAGGGATGGAGATACCTCCAGAAGATCTTTTATTGTAGAGGATTGTTTTAGCAATTCTGAGTTTCTTGTTATTCCATACGAAGTTGAGAATTTTTCTTTCCAGGTCTGTAAAGAATTGTGTTGGCAATTTGATGGCAATTGAATTAAATCTGTGGATTGCTTTTGGTAAGATGGCCATTTTTACTATGTTAATCCTGCCAAGCCATGAGCATGGGAGATCTTTCCATCTTCTCATATTTTCTTCTAAATCTTTCTTCAGAGACTTGAAATTTTTTTCATACAAGTCTTTGACTTGCGTGGTTAGGGTTACACCAAGGTACTTTATGTCATTTGTGGCTATTGTGAAGGGTGTTGTTTTCCTAATTTCTTTCTCAGCCCTTTTGTCCTTTGTATAAAGGAGGGCTACTGATTTTTTTGAGTTAATTTGGTAACCGGCCACTTTGCTGAAGGTGTTTATCAGCTGTAGGAGTTCCCTGGTAGAGTTTTTGGGTCACTCATGTATACTACATATCATCTGCAAATAGTGATAATTTGACTTCTTCCTTTCCCTTCTGTATCTCCTTGATCTCCTTCAACTGTCTTATTGCTCTAGCAAGGACTTCCAGCACTATGTTGAAGAGATATGGAGAGAGTGGGCAGCCTTGTCTTGTCCCTGATTTCAGTGGGATTGCTTTAAGTTTCTCTCCGTTCAGTTTGATGTTGGCTATAGGCTTGCTGTATATCACCTTTACTATGTTTAGATATGTGCCTCGTATCCCTGATCTCTCCAATACTTTAAATATGAATGGATGTTGGATTTTGTCAAATGCTTTTTCAGCATCTAGGGAGATTATCGTGTGTTTTTTTTTTTCTTTCAGTTTGTTAATATGGTGGATCACATTGATGAATTTCCGTATATTGAACCACCTCTGCATACTTGGGATGAAGCCTACTTGGTCATAGTGAATAATATCTTTGATGTGTTCTTGTACTCGGTTTGCAAGTATTTTGTTGAGTATTTTTCCATCAATGTTCATAAGAGAGATGGGCCTGAAATTCTCTTTCTTTGTTGAGTCTTTGTGAGGTTTAGGTACCAAGGTGACTGTGGCTTCATAGAAGGAGTTTGGTGATGTTCCTTCTGTTTCTATTTTGTGGAATAGTTTAAAGAGAAATGGAGTCATCTCTTCTTTGAAGGTCTGGTAGAATTCTGCGCTGAAATGATCTGGTCCTGGGCTTTTTTTGGATGGGAGACTTTTGATGACCGCTTCTATTTCTTTGGGGAATATAGGACTATTTAATTGATTTACCTGGTCTTGATTCAGCTTTGGTAAGTCAAATTGATCAAGAAAATTGTGCATTTCATTTAGATTTTCAAATTTTGTGGCATATAGACTTTTGAAGTAAGTCCTAATGATTGTTTGGATTTCCTCAGTGTCTGTAGTTATGTCCCCCTTTTCATTTCTGATTTTGTTGATTTGGGTGATGTCTTTCTGTCTTTTAGTTAGCTTGGCTAAGGGTTTTTCGTTCTTGTTGATTTTCTCAAAGAACCAGCTCTTGGTATCATTGATTCTTTTTATAGTTTTATTTGTTACTAATTCATTGATTTCAGCTGAGTTTGATTATTTCCAGCCGTCTACTCCTTCTTGGTGTGTCTGCTTCCTCTTTTTCTAGGGTTTTTAAGTGGGCCATTAAGTTGCTTAAATGAGCTGTCTCGAATTTCTTCTTGAAGGCACTTAGTGCTATGAACTTTCCTCTTAGCACTGCCTTCATTGTATCCCACAAGTTTGGGTATGTTGTGTCTTTATTTTCATTGATTTCTAGAAAGACTTTAATTTCTTTCTTTATTTCTTCCCTGACCCAACTGTCATTTAGTAAGAAGTTGTTCAGTTTCCATGTGTGTGTAGGCTTTTTGCTATTTCTGTTCTTGTTGAGGTCCAGCTTTATTCCATGGTGATCAGACAAGATACAAGGAATTATTTCAATCTTCTTGTATCTGTTGAGGCTTGCTTTATGACCAACTATATGGTCTATTTTGGAGAAGGTTCCATGAGGTGCTAAGAAGAATGTAAATTCTTTTTTGTTTGGGTGTAAAGTTCTGTAAATGTCTGTTAGGTCCATTTGATTCTTGACCTCTGTCAGAGAGATTGTTTCTTTGTTTAATTTCTGTTTTGTTGACCTGTCCTTTGTTAAGAGTGTGGTGTTGAAGTCTCCCACTATTAATATATGGGGATCTATATGTGGTTTAAATTTTATCAATGTTTCTTTTACAAATGTGGGTGCTCTTGTATTTGGGGCATAGATGTTCAGGATTATGAAGTCTTCCTGGAGGAATTTTCCCTTGATGAGTATGAAGTGTCCTTCCCCATCTCTTTTTATTAATTTTGGTTGAAAGTCTATTTTATCAGATATTAGAATGGCTACTCCTGCTTGTTTCTTGGGTCCATTTGCTTGGAAAGTTACCCTCACGTAATGTCTATCTTTGTGCCTTAGGTGTGTTTCTTGTATACAACAGATTGCTGGGTTTTGTTTACATATCCATTCTGTTAATCTGTGTCTTTTTACTGGAGAGTTGAGTCCATTGATGTTGAGAGAGATTAATGACCAGTGGCTGTTAGATCCTTTGATTTTGATGTTGGCTGTGTTCATAAGGTTGTGTGCTTGGTTGCTTTTTGTTTTACTGTAGTAAGGTTAATTATTTCCTGTGTTTTCTTGACAGAAGCTAATTTTCTTGGGTTGCATTTTCCCTTCCAATGTCTTCTGTAATGCTGGATTTGTGTGTAGGTATTGTTGAAATTTGTTTTTGTTATTGAATATCTTGTTTTCTCCTTCTATGAGGACTGAGAGTTTTGCGTGGTATAGTAGCCTGGGTTGACATCTGTGTTCTCTTAGGGTCTGCATGATATCTGTCCAGGCCCTTCTGGCTTTCATAGTTTCTGTTGAAAAGTCAGGTGTGATTCTAATGAGTTTGCCATTATATGTTACTTGGCCTTTTTCCCTTGCAGCTTTTAGTATTTTTTCTTTGTTCTGTATACTTCCTGTTTTGATTATTATGTGGCGGGAGGATTTTCTTTTCTGGTCAAATTTGTTGGGTGTTCCTTAGGCCTCATGTATTCTTATTGGCCTCTCCTTTAACTTGGGAAAATTTTCTTCAATGATTGTGTTGAAAGTATTTTCTGGGCTGTGGAGAAGGGAGTCTTCTTTTTCCTCTATACCTATTATTCTTAGGTTTTGTCTTTTCATATTGTCTTGGATATCTTGGATGGTCTGTGTCAGGAATTTTTTGGATTTAACGTTTTCTTTGACAGATACATCGATTTCTTCCATTGTATCTTCTACACCTGAGATTCTTTCTTCCATCTCTTGTACTCTGTTGGTTATGCTTATCTCTGTAGTTCCTGTTTTCTTCCCTAAATTCTTCCTCTCCATTATTTCCTCCATTTGTGTTTTTTTTAATTTTTCCTGTTCTATCTTCAGGTCTTGAGTTGTTTTGTTTACTTCCTTCACCTATCTGATTGTATTTTCCTGTTTTTCTTTTAGTTCCTTCAACTCTGTTTCTTTTATTTCTTTCAGTGATTTAATTATTTTTTCTCTGAAGGCTGCAAACTGTTTAGCTGCATCTTCCCATATTTCTTCACGGATGGCCATAATCTGCTTGTCTTTAACTTCCTCCATTTCTTTACGGATAGTCATGATCTGTTTGGTTTTATCTTCCTCTGATTCTTTACGTATTTTATTTGTTTCCTCTATTATCCTCTTCATCAGCATAGATGTAAGGTCATCTTCTTGATTTTCTATTATGCTGTGTTGTCCAGGGCTGTTTGCCCCGGATGGCTGGGTTCTGCAGATGCCATATTGCTCTGTGTTTTGTTGGTTGAGCTTTTACGCTGACCTCTACCCTTTGGGCTGTTTTAGGTGTTGGCTGTTAGTTTCTGTGCTTCCTGGAGTCCTGAGGCAGGGAGAATCTCCTTGGCCGGAAGATGATTTTTCCTGAAGGAGTCCTCCTCTGCTTTTTGGGTATTGTCACTGTATGGCCAGTTTTTCTCAGGAGTTGCCACTGCTCACCTCAGGTGTATAGACCTGAGTAGTAGCTGTGGTCTATGTTAGGCAGGGGGGGAATCTCCTCTTACCCATAGAAGTTCTCAAGACAGCTGCCCCACTGCTGGGTTTCTCGTCATAAATTTAGTGAGCTGCTGCTGTTGTTACAGTTTTCCAGGTACAGTCCTCTTGAAGAACCTGCTGATTCCCTAGCTGTGGGGTTTTCTCCCAACAGGGAAACTCAGTCTGTTATCCTGGGGCACACAGTTCTGTCCGGGAAAGTGAGAGGAGCACCCAGCAAGTCTCTGGGCAAGAGGCTGAGTGCTCCACTCTGGGCCTGGAGAATGTGCACCTAGGTTGAGTTGGCGCCTGGGGGCGCCACTCTGGTCTGGAGGCTGGTAACTGAGGGCTCCACTCTGGTCTGAAGGCTGGGTGCCTCACTCTGTGTGTCCTTGTCTGGGATGTCGGCTGTGGGCACTGCTCTGGTCTGGACACTGTGGGTGCAGCCCTCTTGAAGGGCCAGGGATCCCCACAGTTTTCTCAGTCTAGCTAGGGATAACTGGTTGATCCTTGGCACAGTATCTGAGGGCTGCTGTAATGGCTCTATGGCTTTTGTAGGTCTGAGGATGCAGCTGCGTGCCCCAGTGCTCTAGGGGTACTCAATAATGGTGGCTGAGCACAGTGCTCCTGCCTGCATTAGAAAGCTAGAGCCTTGAGTCTGCGTGATTCCAGAAAGTCTTTTGGTGCTGGGTGTCCTGAGTGTTAGACCTGATGATCCCCCCCGCTGGGGGGTTTCCTCCTGACAGGGACACCCAGTCTTTGCTTTGGGGATCGCTGTTCTGTCTGGGGTGGTAAGTAGAACCCACAGGCACAGACGCCCACCCGTGGCTCTGCCTTTCTGGCCGTTGGGAGTCTGGGCGTCTGCCTAAATTGGGTAATTTTCCCGAGACCTTTTTGGGGTGGTGGTATCAGCTGAGTGCTCTGCGATCAGACCAGCCATTTCCCTCCCTGTGGGTTTGCACCCGACAGTGAAACTCAGTCTCTGCTGCCCTGGAGCCCACAGTTCTATCTGAGGCAGCGAATCAGGCACATAGGCAGTGCTCTGTGCTGGCGCCTGGGTCCCCGGCTCTGGCTCCGGGCTGGCTCCTGGGGCACCCGCAGAACCCGAGTATTTTCCAGGGGATGTCTGGGTGACCTAAGGTTGGTCCCAATCGTTTCCTGCTCGTGGGGTTATCTCTCAACTGGAAAATCTAGTCTGTGATGTTGTGGGCCCACAGTTCAGTCTGGGACAACAGGGACCAGAGCACGCTGGTGTGTGGCTCTGGGCTGGCGACCAAGCACCTGGCAGAACCAGGATCTCTTCCACGGTTTAGCAGGGTGAGTTAAAGCTGATTGAATCCCCCACCATGGGGTATCCATATCCTCTCACCTGGGAAACACAATCACTTGTGTTTTATGGCCGCGAGTTCTGATTGCTGGTCACTCTGCTGATCCTGCTGTGCTGCTGCTCAGAATGAGAGTCCTCCCAGTGCCGCCATATTGCCCTGCCTCAGAAATACAAAATTTTAAATTTTAAATTTTTTCTTTTTATTTATTATTTATTATAATGTATTCACTTTGTAAACCAGCTGTAGCCCCTTCCCTCATCTTCTCCCAGTCCACCCTCCCTCCCTCATTTCCTCCCATACCTCTCCTCCAGTCGACTGATAGGAGAGGTGCTCCTCCCCTTCCCTCTGACCCTAGCCTATCAGGTTTCATCAGAACTGTCTGCATTGCTCTCCTCTGTGGCCTGGCAAGGCTGCCCTTCCAGGGGGAGGTGATCAAAGAGCCACTGAGTCTGTGTTAGAGACAGCCTCTAGTAAGGGGAGATATAGCTTTTAATGATAAGAAATTTCAATCACATATAAAATTAGGTAGGCAAAGAGCCCTTATAACCCGTCACTCAGCTTCAACAATAATCATGTGTGCTCACTGTTGTTTCATCTATATTATATCTTCTCTTTTTATTTCTGTAATATCATGAGCCAAATTGCAGATATCATATTTTATCTGTAAATAGTTTGGTATGTATTTGTGAAACATTAAGACACTTAAAATGTAATCCATGTTTATTACTATCTAAAAATGAATAAATTTTCATTAAAATCTATAAATATAAAGACAAATGTTTAAATTTCCAATTATTTTAACATATAAGTTTTCCCATTTCTTTTCTTCTTACATTTTTTTTGTTGTAAAAACAGGTTGCTTTTCTTGAAGCATTTCTTACAGTCTGAGTTTTTCTTTTTAGGGTTAGTTTGTTCCACAGTATTCAGAGCTACTTTTAAATTAGTAGTTGATTTTAGAGGTTTAATCAGAATCATTTTATAGGGATTATTTATTTATTTTATTTACATTGTGTTTGGATTTTGATGACAGATTCATCTGTACTTAAGAAAAGCTATTTGGATGTCTCTGTTTTGTGGATTTTTTTGTTTGTTTGTTTTCAAACAGGGTTTTTCTATGTAGCAATGGCTGTCCTGGACTTGCTTTGTAGGCCAGGCTAGCCTTGAACTCATAGAGATCCACCTGGCTCTGCCTCCCCGAGTGCTGGAATCACAGGCATGCACCACTGTACCCAGGTTTTTTGAATTTTTAACACTTGATTGATTCCAGATTCACTCATTCACTGAGTCTTACAAAATTATGTTCTTATTTTCCTTTTCTTCTTTGCTAGATGAACTATTTCTATATTCCTACCTTTTTGTTATTCCAGGAGACATATTGTCTATGAAGGCAATGTGAATGACAAATTCAAAATTGTAATCTATTTCACTAGCATCTCCTAGTGTAGTCAATCAGTGATTTAAATATTAATGATGTATTCATGTATTTAAGTATATTTGATGTTCTAATCCCCTCGCTTTCTTCCTATTGAGGCTAACATTGGACCCTCTTCAGAAACTGGGAGCCTATTTAAATAGGCTTCTGAGTCCTTTTCACATAACATTGGTAGTCTTTGAAAGCTTCCTTGCTAGCCATGATAAGATATTCCAGTATCATCATGTGAATTTCCTGCTCCAGATCTAAAGAAGCATATTTTTAGATATCAGTATGGTACAGAGAAAAGAGCACAGACTTTAGAGTCTGAAAAGCATGACTGAACTGTGTGTGGCCTTTCCTTATGCTGTGTGCATGGCCATGAGCAAATTAACTAACACATACCTAGTTCAAGTCTCCTAATTTTGAAAATGAACCAATAAAATGTAACTCCAATGATTGTTAGGAGAATTGCAATAGATATATGTTCTCAGTCTATTGATATATAACTAAGTGTAGAGCTTAAGAATTAGTAGGTGAAAAAAAAGAATTTGTAGGTGTTCATAAATTTAAGTACTTTCTTCAATTCTTGTTCTTACTCTAGTGGCAGCTTCTCTGCTATAATCACCTTTGTGTTTATAGCATAGAATATTCTCTATTATGTGTTGTAGACATTCCATTCATACATCCAAACAGATCATAAAGATAGACACAATAAAATATGTGATTCCAAGATCTGTCTCAATAAAGTTGATTACTAGAAACATATTCTCATTTGTTTTCAAAGAAAAATGAATTTATAATTAAGTTTTTAATTTAAAATTTATTTTGAAAATAAAAGATATTGCTTTTTAATAATCAAGTAGGTATAAAGATTGTAAGAGCCAAAGGGAGTTGATGTCTTTAGTCAAAC
Source organism: Psammomys obesus (assembly GCF_907164565.1). NCBI lineage: Eukaryota > Metazoa > Chordata > Mammalia > Rodentia > Muridae > Psammomys > Psammomys obesus. The sequence goes on along the minus strand of NW_026590715.1, from coordinate 2,880,778 downwards.
AAAAACTGACAGTGAAGTTGTAGTCACAGCAGCTGGGACCACATACAGAAGACCTGCACAAGATCAAGGCAACCATAATCCTAGCATATGGGGGAGGGGCCAAGGAATTTCTATTCTTAGATGAGACCTCCATTGGCAATTGAAAATTGTTGAGGTTGGGGAGTCAATTTTCTTCAGTGATGCAGCCTTCAAGAGGCTACCTGTGCTCCACTGCTAAGTGGACTTAGTAGGTTCAAGAAGAGCACATGAAGTTGGAAGGGAAAAGAAGTGGTTAAGGAGATAAGAGAGGAGTTGGAGGAGAGGAATGGAAATAGATTTGGTCAAAACACATTATATGCATGCATAAATATTAAATAAAAACACACAGCAAAAAACATAGACTCCTCTTTAAACTTTCTGCCCCCTCCCCGCCAGTTGTATTAACTGAGATAAAAAGAGAAGTGTAAGTAGTTCATAAGCATAGTTTGAGGCAGTATGCCATTTCAGAAATAACTTATATCATTTGGAATGACATTATTTTATACATGTACAGCAAACCTCACTCCTTAAATTAGCTACAGGTTATACTACTGCTAAGTTTGATTTCATTCCTCTAGGTTGCAACAACTAGGGGGAATAATAAATCCAAAATGTGCTGAACAAGCCTCAAAAGCCAGCTAGGAATAAATGTTTACTGGGGATGTCCTGCACTGACACTGAGCTGTTTGCATAATGTTGTGCTTAACCTAGGATCAGAATTAGGAACCAGCCAAGAAGACTCTGTGTTCTAGTTCTTGTAGTCAGGGGAGTTCAGTTGATACAAAGTACATACACTTTGACAACTCACTGGAAGAGCCTAGAGGAATGTGGGAGCAATGAGAAAAGTCACTTTCATTGAAGGCAGCATCTCCTGATGGCTTTCATCTACTCCAGTGTAACCTGGAGAGCTCACTAAAGAATTATTTTGCTTTGTACCTTCTTTCCTAGAAGTAGACAGTGAAGAGCCAGTTGGTCACAAGCAGTATTGACTCAGAAGTGTTGACATTCAACTGGAGGAAGCTGTTTGAAAGCTTCCAGTAGGTCCTGCTCACTGAGCTGTTTGTCCTTTGATGATTTTAAAGCAGATGAAGTAACTAGAAACCTCTCTTACATGTCCTGAGAGGCAAACTCTTAGATTTTTCCTTTGGGGAGCTGTTGATCCAGGGTCCCCTTTTGCATAAGTCCCAAGAATGAATTCTAAACAAACAAGGGTTCATAATGTTCCCAGAACCTTTAGATGTTCTTTTTATACATCTTGTTCTTGAACCTTATACATAGCATGAGAGCATGGGTATTAGATATCTATTTGATACACAAAGAAGTGTGGGTTTAGAGAGACTCAATAGCATGCTGCCTTTCCTGTACTGGACTGGATTCACATAGCCAACAAGCAAGTTAAAGAGGAAGAATTTAACCATGAGTGTTAGATTCTGAAATTGGAACTCTTTTACTATAACAGTGTGTTGCCCTTCCTCAGCTACTTTCCTCTCAGTTCACAGGTTCCTACATTTTAGTTGCTTAAACTTTCATTTTAACTACTTTATTGACAGCCAACCTCTAATGAGAAAGAGCACAGATATCAAATAGGGAAATGATGACTGAAGTTCTGGAAAACACCACTAGGTTTTCTTCTAATTTTCTCTGTATGCCATTTCTTCTATCTGAATCTGAAATTCTTCTAGCCTTGCATTTAAAATTATAGACTCATGGCCTAATGAGAACAAATGAATAGCCAGGTATGATGGTATTTGGCCAGATAATCATGAATAGAATTTGAGGACAGCTTGAGCTCCATCATTGAGATCCTGTGTCAAAAATGAAGTTAAAAGTGAATAAAGTGTAATTAATAAAGAATTAAAAAAATAAAGTTAAGGGCTGGAGAGATGGCTCAGAGGTTAAGAACACTGGTTGTTCTTCCAAAGGTCCTGAGTTCAATTCCCAGCAACCACATGGTGGCTCACAACCATCTATAGTGAGATCTGGTATCCTCTTCTGGTGTGTATGGCAGAACACTGTATAAACAATAAATAAATCTTAAAAAAATAAAGTTAAATAAAAAAAATAAGTGTGTTTAAGGTCAGGCCAGTGATGCTGTTAGGTATGAACTTCCCCTGAGAAATCTGGTATTCTTGGTTATATAGCTTTGAGTCCCTTCTAACTCTTATTCTTGCATTCATGTTATATACTCCAGTAGTCTCCTGGAAAAGCTGGATGCTGAAAAAACAAAGGTACTTTATACCTGGGGCTGCTGGTTGAACCATAAAGAGTTCATATCCTCTTTCCATGTTGCTCTAATGAACTGAGCCTTAAGAACATTGGATGGAACAAATATATCTCCATATAAGACTTGGAAAGAAATCCAAACTTGGATATTAAATGTTTAATCTGAGAAGCAACAAACTAATTAGAGTCATGGAAGCTTTTGATCAGAGCCAAGTAACAGGAGCAGACATTATTTGAGCATATGCTCAGTATATTTAATAGTTTTCTTGTTTGCTTTACTCTGTGCTTAAGTTTTACAGATAAACAAGAAAAAGTATAAAATGACACTACTACTAGGTTTTAATTCAAAGCAAAATTTATTTTCACACAGGGTACCCTTAAAATAGGTAATGAGACTAATAAAAATTATTAAATTGGCTTTTAAAAAAAGGGTGATATCCACCCAGGAAACATTTTCTTTGGAAATATTAATTCTTCTATTTTCCATGCCTGTTTTCTGCTGATAGAAAACGGGATTATAATGAATAATGTGCTCTTACCAGAATTATTCTTTTCAGTCTGTCATTTTTTTTCTAACCACTTTTGATCACAATCCTTTATTATTACATGTGTCCATGTGTATACATTTTGGCATAAAGACCAATTGTCTTGAAATTGGATTTAATTCACTGTCTTAGAAAACTGAAAGTTCAGTAGTTCTAGTAGTTTCTGCAAACCCCTCCCTCAGCTGACATACAAAATATCAGAAGGATACCTGTTCATCTTTGCAGTCACAGATCTTTGATATTCTTTATACTACATGACTGTCCTTCAGTTTAGCCCACCTAAAACAAAGGACAGAATCCTTATTGCTATTCTTTCTTCATTTCTACAGCTCTCACCATCATGATCTCCTTTCTACCACTATTGCCCAGCTGAGGACTTCAAAATTCTATTCCTGTTCTACCACATGAAATATATCTTAGATGTTAATCCTGTGGTAACGAAGGAGAGATACAAAAACTGTTATATACAAATAAAGTCAACAGCCTGGCTTTCTAAAGTTTTAATGGTACACAATGATATCCACTTTTATGTTATAGCAGCTCAAGGTATTTATACATGTTTTAAAGGTGAGAGTGAAAGACCACAAGGAAGATGTAGCAAGAGCCCTCACATGGGATCAGGAAATGATATTCTAATTTATGTTCTGTTAGTAGTTATGACAACTCAGGCAGATTCTGTTTCTTTATTGGACCAAGTTTATCCCAAAGACCAAATGAGAGAATTATATTATATTATATTATATTATATTATATTATATTATATTATAT